>NC_080195.1:66572199-66875229 GCF_030028045.1 Hippopotamus amphibius kiboko | reverse complement strand
TATTGCTTTAATATCAATCTTATTTTCATGAAAACATTTAATGACAAATTTTGCTGAAGCATACAAGCTTTTGCTGTTCTATATTTTTCTGACCATTTAAGAAATCCTCATGAATTATTATGTCACCAACCTTCAGTGTCAGTTTCTTTTAACAAAAGATCTAAAACAAATTTGAACTTCTTTAATCCTTTACATTATTTAATTCATTGTATAAATGAATATTATTTTCTTTCCACTTCTATTTAATTTTTTTAAAAATCACTTAATTTTTGTAACTACAAATTTAGAAAAAATAATTGGAGGTAAATATAATTATTTTTACTTTTACACCCATTTGATAACACTAATACTGATAGCAAGTTAAAATTCCACATTTGTATCTTACCTCTCTCATTTTCATCTTTGGGACCTGGCACCTATTTATTTAAACATACCTGTTTAAAGAGCATTCGATGTCCTCACTTGTTTTTTAAAACAACTTAAAATTAGGACTTCCCTGGTGGCTCAGTGGTTAAGAATCTGCCTACCAATGCAGGGGACATGGGTTCGATTCCTGCTCCAGGTAGGTCCCACATGCCGTGTAGCAACTAAGCCTGTGTGCCACAACTACTGAGCATGTGCTCTAAAGCCCACAATCTACAACTATTGCACACATGTGCCGCAACTACTGAAGTCTGCACTCCTAGAGCCCATACTCCACAACAAGAGAAGCCACCACAATGAGAAGCTCATGCACTGCAATGAAGAGTAGCCACCACTCGCTGCAACTAGAGAAAGCTCCACCCCCCACAGGAATGAAGACCCAGCTCAGGCAATAAATAAATTAATTAATTAACTAATTAATTAATTCATTAAAAATTTAAATAAAATGCTATTGTTCTCTATTTGCTAAAGAAGTGTCATTGGCATTTGCTCATATTACTCATTTACCATTGGTACTTAAAGAAGCTTAAATTCTTTCTAAATCAGTTTATGATTATTGTTCCAATGTAAGTGTATTGTACAACAACCAAGCACAGGAAATTTTAGCAGGATAGATCAAAAAATACCTTTTGGTATGTGGTAATATGTGTATATGTACCAGAGGGAAAACTGAGTAGGAGAAAAGATTAGATAACCAAAGGAAGAATGAGTCATAAAAATTAAATGAACAGTTATTGCCATGTGAAAAAGAATCAGAGAAAACAGTTTACTAGCATGATACTTTCTAAACAGTTTACACTTTACATATTTGCAAGTAAATACATAACTGTATTGTTAAAATGTCCATTATTTTGTAGGACATTTATTCATCAATATTCATGTTCATGAATGACCTAAATGTGCAGTTCTACTTACAAGAATATTCTATCATAATCTTTCCTAAAATTGTTCATTCATTGATTAGAGTTTCACATGGATAAGAATATTTCACCTCTTTTAATTATGAAATTTAATTAACCACTAAATTAGCTATACACAAGCATGCATCCCCATTCATTGTTTCCACCATCCATCCTTTTATTATTTGCTTGTCATTCCTAAATTTCTAAACTTATCATCAATGTTCTATTATCACAATTCTCAAAGACTTTCTCCAGTCTATTATGTCCTCTTTCACCTCCATCTTTCCTTCTCCACTTCTTCTCGTTTGAAGGTCTTTGAACCTACTATTTTCTGTTTGGAACACTCCCTTCTCTCAACCTGTTTTACCTAGCTAATTCCAATTCATACTTTGGAATGTTGTTTAAATATTATCCCCTGAGAGAAGCTCCCCCGATACTCATTAAACTATAAGTTGAGAATTGTTAGACATGGTCAGATTAACTTTCCTTCAAAACAACTGTCAACATTTGAATAAATAATTTATTTTTATGTTTAGTGTTTGCATTCCTCTTCGGACTATTATTATGTCTATCTTAGTAACAGATGAAAGCTAGCACATAGTAAATAATGATTGTTCAATACAGGAGGTAGAAATTGGGATGGGAATGAATAAGACAGTAGAGGAGGAATTTGGCAGTAAAGATCAGAGGTAAGAGAATGGATATAAATGTTATAACAAAACATAAGACACATAATGTGAGGATTATAGCACAGTGAGGATCAGGAATGGTTTCATTTTTTGAGATTTTTATAGGGTGTATATACCAGAGTTTTATGATTACTACACTGTCAATTTTCAATGCAAATCACATCATTGCAATCCTGTAATTCCTAGCAATGGACTAGACTTTATAAATTTAGTATAACTCTGTAACTTGATAAATAAAGATACCCAGTCCAGAGAAAATAAATAATTCTCAATTCCTTAATGGATTTGTCAATAAAATAAACATGCATAGATAATATGCACAAAGTAGACATACTCTTTAGTGAGTGCTAAAATTGCTTTGAATATGTTTTTGGTTCTTGAGAATTAATGTTTTAATATTCACTGTTACTTGTTAACAATGGGTTTAATGTAAGTAAATTCTGAATATCTAATAATAAGTATATCTAAGTGATATACTTATACACTTGTATTGAATTTTTTTGCTATTTTTGTTTGATAAATTTTAAAAATTAATTTCATTTTTTTCTATTTCATGAATCTCCTATGTGAACACACAGTTGACTCATATTTAACTGTATCACTTTTGTAAATAATGAGGGTTAATTCAGATGCAATCTGAGGGGACTACAGAAATAATGAGTATAAAGCACCTTCACATCTTTGAAGAAAACCATGTACATGAAAGTAAAGTACTTGCTACTTAGATGTTTGTATGCTGAAATATATTATTTAAATGTGGGGTCTCAAGACTGTAATGTCTACTGTTTTATTTTTCAGAGGCAGTGACTTTTTATTTTTCATTTTTGTTGCAATAATAGTAGGACTGATGTTTACAGAAAGTACAATTCTTTGTTTTTTTCTGCAGTAATAAAGCCTTATTTTATTGCCTATTCTGTTTCACAATAATAATTATTATGACTTTGAAATTTTCCTGGCATTCTGTAAGTAACAGAACGAATAAAAGCATGTCAACTTTTTTTGTTTACTGTAAAATCCTAGTACTTTAAAGTTGTTGATAAGGGTTGTAAAGCTCAAGGTCTTTGTAATGGGAAATATATAATCTGACTTTTCAGCACTGTTACAAACATGACCCAGGACAGTAGTGATCAAACTTACTAACTATCTCAGTAATAGTTATCCATAAGGAAAATATATATGTAACTATAACTAAAGATATACAAAGTCATTTTGTGTATAATATTTCAGGGAATGTAACTAATTTTCTTCAATGATGCTGTATTAGAGATATGTTTATAATTTGTAAGTAAAAGGGTTACCAGAGTTATTTGTAAGTTAGTTTGAATTGATAGTTATCTTAAATGTAGTTTTTGAGTAAAAACCAATCATTTTCAAGTTGACCGTAGCTGGATTCAAACATATTTTAAAATTTCTCCTGGTGATCCTGATAGGCATAGAGCTGAGAGGCTCTGATTTAAATGGACGTCATTTATTTACATTATCTATCATGCTGCCTCATGCATAGTAAGCAGATAATAACTATTCATTAGTAATGGCAATGATTATAATTTAAGTTTTGTCATACCCTGGGTCATAATGCCTGGTGTGAGTATGTGCTCAGATTCAAAGTGTAAATTTGACTCTTAAATCCTACTGGCCCCTCCTGAATGTGGCCATTGGAACAATAAGCAGTAGCTAAAATGTAGTGAAATATTCTTTATTAACATCTGTACAAGCACTCCAGTGTGCCCCAGTATAGGATCTCTCTCATAAGTCTTGCCAGGCTCATGGTATAACATACTTCTCCTTTAACTAGAGGTGACTGAGTCTAGAGAGCAGATCCTGAGCTTCCTCATTAGCTGCATGGATAGGATGCATGAATGACTGTCCTAGGAGAGCAAAGCCTATTCTTAGAAGCCAGGACTAATGTATGAGGCAGAAAGGGTGGAGTGATGCTCCTTTCTTTAAAGAACATTATTATTCTCAAACCTGGCTCAAAGAGTGTGTTGGGCTTTGACTAATGAACTTATTAAGACTTCCTCTCTGGAAGGGAAGTGAAAGTGACTTGTCAGCCCTTCGTAAGAAGAGACGAATGAATATTCAAGGCTAACAGTTGGTTAAGCAGAATCTAATCATAGAAAAAGAAAAAATCATCTCACATTTTAGTTCAACTTAATTGTGGTAGCTTTTGGTTGCTTTGGAGACAAGGTAAGAAGCAAAAATTACACATATAAAGCTTCAGATCCTACCTCTTCCACTTACTAAAATCCACCTTGAATAGAATTTTGATATATCTATTAATCCCACTTTCCATCCATAAATTGATTATAGTATTAGTCTTATTTCAGGAATTTGATAAGAATCAAATGAGATAAATAGATTTCAAGAAATGAGTCATACATTGTTTATATGCATTAATAATAAAAGTGTTCGATGGTCAAATATGTTTGAGATAAACTATCCTTTCTTCAGTATTTATCAGATGTTTTAAGCGGCATTGTAAATCTCCAGAGGAGGATGTGGCAGGATTTTTTTCCCCAAAATTATTTATACGTAGAACTTATTTTCCAGAAAGCATCTCAGAGAATTAATAATTTGTTGAAAAACTTTTGGAAAACATTGAGTTAGGCATCACAAGTAGTGACTAAGGAAGTATTTAATGTAATGAAATTTTTGTATTACATGATTTGTAACAATGAATATTTTGCATTAACTATACCTTTTACATTATGTTATGTGGTTGAAATAGCCACATTTGTGTGGGATATATAAATTAAGTGAATTGGATATTTCAGAAGAGAGAAGCAGGCATCGGAATTCCTCCAGAAAAGAGCAGTGAGGTATGAGACATAGCGATAAAAGGTATTTTAATCTGTATGTCTCTTAATCTGAGTTTCGCTAAAATTTATAAGAAGGAAAAAAAGGGGCCATAGCTCTTTATGACTCAAGAGCTTAGAAACAGAATTTTAAGAAAGAGCTGGGTTAAAATTAGACTAAAAACAGGCACAAAGGCAGGGTGGGAGGGAGGGAAGGAAGAAGGAAGGAAAGAAGGAAGGAAGGAAGGAAGGAAGGAAGGAAGGAAGGAAGGAAGGAAGAGGAGAGGGATGTTGGTTCATCTCTGGGATATAGGCAGAATGATATTAGGTTATGAATTAAGCAACTGAGGAAAATCAATAAAATATTTCAGAGCCAATGAATCTCTCTGCAGAGTCTCAGAAAATTTTATTCTCTTAAATTGAATGAATCTAGACTCTATTATTCTGTTTATTCCTACTATCTATTACTGGAAAATTCTCATACTTAGAATAAAGTAATACTTAGATCTACAGAGAATGGGAGAATGCTGTGACTATAAGGTCAAAGACTGGAGAGAAGACCTCTTCCTACTGTTCTTGAGTAGTAGCAGTTTGGAGTATAAAAATAGTAATACTGATAACAGAGAAGGGTCCCTCCATCAATGTCTAAGATATTTCTTCCTGGTGTCTTATATTTCACCTTCACTGAGAAAGAGTTAACATCTTTGTTTCCTAACTTTTTTTTTCCTAACTTCTTCTTATATCTCATTAACTAGGTATCAAACAGTAGAACAATTTATCAGAAGTTACTAATTCCTTAGTTCATCTGTTCTCCCACTTTTATACTAGAATAATAATATTTTATCACCAAAACATATCCTAGAATATTAGGACTAAAAAAAAATCACATGAATGTAAACTCTTATTTTAACCAAAATCTAGGTTAAAGGGAAATAGATCATTGAGATCTGGCTTTAAAAACTGTGTCTTGTTATACAGCCCCATCTGCACCCTATTCTACTATGTGCTGCCGAGTGATTTCACAATCCATTTCCCACTCCACTTTGTGTAACTTCAATGAGCATAATTTCAGATCTGTTACAAGTAGAGTGTTTTGATGAATAAAAAGATATTCTAAAGAGGGGGGGATAAAAAGGAAAACCTATGATCCACTTCAAGGAAAGTCTGCCAAATACTATTTCAAATGCTATCATTTCTCATCCAGAAAACCAAGGTAAACTAAAATATAGATGACTTTATTCATGTTCCATTTAATAAAGTTTCTTAATTCCACAAGGCAAGAAATCCTGGACTGACATTTAGTTTTGCAGTAAGAGAAAGTGCAGTATTGTGCTACAGCAAGTAAAATACTATTTTATACTGTTGGCCAAAAAGTTCATTCAGCTTTTGTAAGACGCTATGGAAAAGCCTGAACAAACTTTCTGGCCAACCCAGTATATTGTCCCTCTAACAGTCTATGAGTTGTGTTGTTGCTAATTGTGCTGTTAGTCTTCAGGGGTCAGGAACTAGAGGTTCCTGATGTGAGAAGCTGTGCATATACCATGGGAAAATGCTAAATATATCTGACTCTGAAAGGAAATAAAAAAAATACAGGGCTTGTGCATTAGTGGATTTTAAAAATATTCTTTAAGAATTCAATTGAATGGGGACTGCCCTGGTGGTGCAGTGGTTAAGAATCTCCCTGCCAATGCAGGGGACACAGGTTCAATTCCTGCTCCGGGAAGATCCCACATGCCATGGAGCAACTAAGCCCATATACCACAACTGTTGAGCCTGTGCTCTAGAACCCTCAAGCTACAACTGCTGAGCTTGCATGCCACAACTACCGAAGCCCGCATGCCTAGAGCCCATGCTCCGCAACAAGAGAAGTCACCGCAATGAGAAATCTGTGCAGTGCAACAAAGAGTAGCCCCCACTCGCTGCAACTAGAGAAAGCCCACGTGCAGCAATGAAAACCCAATGCAGACAAAATAAATAAAAAAATAAATACAAATTAAAAAAAAAGAATTCAATTGTATGAATATTTTCTGTATTAGCTCAATATAACCAATATCTATATATCAGGATGTTTGACACAGGAAAGGGAAACTGATGCTGTCTGCAAGATTTTCCAGTGCAAGTATGTGGATACAGGGACTGGGATTTCCAACAGTGAATACTTGGATTATATTCCTATGGTCTCTGATTTCAAAATGCCGCAGTTCCACCCACTGATCCTTGTGGAAAGTGAGGCTATGTAAAGGAGGATTTCAAAGGGTGCTCTATATCTGCTTAGTCCTGTGGGAGAGCCCCATTTCTGTTTCTTCAATCTCACTTCAATTTGCTTGCTTCTTTGAGAATGATCTCCCACTAATGGGATTCTTCTTTAGCTGAAATAAATTTAAAGCAGTTCCCCTTAGTCCTGTGTTAAGAGAGTTCAATTCCATGTCCTGACTCTGAATTAAAGAGTCAGTAGGAGAGAAATCTTTGCTGTGTATTTTCTAACTCTGATAATCTCTTTCTTTTTGAATTCAATTAGTTCTTCCAGTTTAATAATCTTAGCTCTTTGTATCTGCCTGCCTCAATATTTTCAAATACAGATCTATTTGAAAGACAATGACATCATTGGTGATGTTTTTTGATATTTTTTCCCATAGACAGCTCTACTTAATATATCCTATGGACACGAGGATCACTGGGTGGAACTGCAGCATTTTGAAATCAGAGACCATAGGAATATAATCCAAGTATTCACTGTTGGAAATCCCAGTCTCTGTATCCACATACTTGCACTGGAAAATCTTGCAGACAGCATCAGTTTCCCTTTCCTGTGTCAAACATCCTGATATATAGATATTGGTTATATTGAGCTAATACAGAAAATGTTACAAGGCACACATTTGCTGACCCAATTCCATGCAACTCTTCATTAAATTTGCTTTTGTAATTGCAGGTCTTGTTGCATGGAGTAGCTTCCACAAGTCACTACACACAATGCTTATGACAGTTTTTAATTTATTGCATCTTAATTCCAAATCCACTTATCATTGCAAAGAGGGATCTCAACCTTTTAAATGCTTTTCTCTGTCAGCTGGCAGTGTGTAAAGCATTGTCAGTAAAGGGTGACAGAGATAAATACAATAATCAGAGCCTTTCATTCATGGTTCTAAAGTTTTCTTGGCAGGCTCCTGCAGTATATTAGGCTTTGTCAGTGTCCACTCCTAGCATGTGGACAGTTTTCTAGTGCCTGGCACTGCAGCACAAGCTGTTTCTTTAGCATGTGGCTACTGCATGGGGAGAGCAGTTTCTCCAGTGCCCTGCTCCTGCTGCACAGGCAGCTTCTACAGTACCCAGCTCCTGTAGACATGGCAGTCAGCTGCAACCAGCAACCTGTAGCTTCCCCTGACTTCCCCTTCCAGCAATTTCACAGTAGAATGACTTTGATGTGACATGCCTCTAGGTTCCATGGCAATCTAGAGGACAAACTTCAAGAAAGGTCCACTGATGCAGCAACATTGCTGTTTCTCTGCCATCCAGTGAGGAACAGCCATTCATTCATCAACAAGGTCTGGATCTCAGCCCTGGGACAGAAAGCTCTCTTCTTCAGGTGTTCTATCTTATCTCAGAGGGTACTGGCTACTTTTTATATCTGCTATTCCTATATTCTTTAGAGTTCTCAATTACTTCTTCCTGGTCATAATGGTTAATTTTGTGTGTCAACTTGGCTAGACTATGCTGACCTGATGTTTAGTCAAACACTGCTCTAGATGTACCTGTAAAAGTATTTTTGATACAATTAGAATTTACAATCAGTTGTCTTTAAGTAAAGCAGATTGCTCTCCATAATGTGGGTGGGCCTCATCCAATCAGTTGATGGCTTTAAGGCAAGAAGACTGATATTTCCTGAAGAAGAAAAATTCTGCCTGAGTTTTCAGTCTTTGGACTCAAAACTGCAACATAAACTATTACCTGCCTGCTGGCTTACCCTACAGATATTGGATATGGCAGCCCCCACAATCTGATGATCCAAGTCCTTAAAATAAATCTTTCATTGTCTTTATCTCTGTGGCCTACTGATTCTGTTTCTCCAGAGGATCATGACTAATACCCTAGGAAAGCCCTCATTAATCAAATCCCTTGTTAGTGTTAATCATTTCTTATATTAAACCTTCCCTATACATATTATTGTGAAGTTTCTGTCGCCTGATTGGACACAACTAATCCAATTGCTCTTGCAAATATACTGACTACATATATGTCTGTGAGAGAAGTTTCTGGTGATAGAGTTGGGATGACACCATCCAGTATCTGGAGGTATTTCTCAAGTTTCCTCTGTGTTCATCCCTGTTTATGTTTTTCTAGGCTTCTGGTCATCTTGTTTTGAGGCCAGGTTAGTAGCTACAGGCAACAGGAAACCAAAATCATTACCTAAAATAATCACAGTTACACATATATTTTAAAAATAGAATTGGAGTTAAATGGCTATTGGCTTTGGCATATATCACTTTCCTGAATTTTATTGTGAATATATTTGGAACAAAAGAGAAAAGATAAAGAATAGCAATCATTCTCTAATTAGAAAGGACATCATATTCTAATATGGTAGATATATAGAATCATCAAAAGTGGTAGAGTAAGAAAAACAGCTCATAATTACAAATATAGAAGAACTTGCAATTGGAAACAAACACGAAGAATAGAAAATAAGCCTTATTTTTTTTCAATTTTCAAAGAGGTAATTCTGCAGGAAAAGCCCCTCAAGGAGTTGCCTTATTTTTTTCCATCTATATAAATGTGCCTCCATTAACAAAATACCTGGAAATCATTTTTTTGAAATCACCTCTCTTAAGTTGCTACATCTAATAATTCACCAAGTTTGGTACCTGTTAGCACAAAAATATATTTCAAATCAATTCATTTCTCTCTGATTGGTACATACACTACATTAACCTTTAAACTGTTATCATTAGCTAATGTACATACTCTACACTAACCCATAAATTATTTGTGTTGGCTCACTATCATTTATCTGATGAATTACTGCATCGATTCCCTAATATCCTCTTAGATTTTATCATTGCCTCCTTCAGTCCAATCTTTATAATCATTCCAAGCGATATCTGAAAATGTCAATAGTATCATGTTACTTTCCAACTTTAAACTCATTGATGACTGTCCATGGCTTTGAAAATGAAAACCGAAGTCTTTAACATGAACTCAAACAACAACAAAAATAACAGCAAAAACTAACATTTGTTGTTAGTTTTAACTTAAGCCAGGTACTAAGTACCTGCATGTATTCTAAGTACTCTACATATATTAAATAATTTATATTTCATAGCTACCTTATGCTTAATATTATGCAGTTTCTAATATCATCATCATCATTATTTCATAAAAGCACAGAATAGGCACAAGAAGATTAAAGTATTTGCCCAAACGACCAGGGATGGCTCGTGTCAGAATTCCAACACAGGCTTATCCCAGAATTGACAATGTTAATCTGCGTGCTTTACCCAGATTGTTGCTCCGCAGAATTCTCTATAGGCAACTAATGCAGCTCTTCCACTTCCTATGCTCTAACCACACTGCTATTTTAAATGTTTCTACAATGAATCAAACTTTTTCCTTTTCAGGCCTTCCCACATGCTGTTTCATTTTTCTGATATGCTTTTCCTCCCACTGGCCACATGATTATTTTTACTCATCCTTCAGGACTAAATTTAAATGTCACTCCTCTAGAAACTTATAGGATCACCACCCAATCTATGAAAGGTCCTTTATGTTACTCTGCAATAGAACCTGTATTTTTTAATGTGTTGCACTTATGATTAAAAGTGTATATTTGTTGTCCATTTAATTTCTTTTTTCTCAAGTAAAATGTATAAGGATGAGGATGGACTTTCTTTTGTTCACCAAAGGGTTTCCAGTGCCAAGCAATACACAGTTTATGGATGACTGTGAGGTGAGGAGGCAGATCTCTTTATAGGAAGCTAAAGTAGTTCCCATCTGGCAGCTTCCGTTGTTTCTGAATACAGGGTCTTTTTCTCAGTGAGGAATGGAAAAGACTTGGATGTGTGAGAAACAAGAGAAGGTTTAATACACTATCGCATAAAGTGAAGAATGAACACATGGTGTTAGCAGTCTGTCCCATAGTATAATTTATTTTTTTCTTTTAAGTGTCACTCCTTTTGGTGGTATGAGAAAAGAATGCAAGATGGCAGGTATTTGGGTTTAGTCACATTTGGTTTTGGATAAATAGTTAAAATGAGAAGACAGAAGTCAAGAAGCAACCCTGAGCTAGGACCATTAGAACTGACACTGTACTTTAGGGTGTAACGCAAGTGTTAAGATGAGATGAACTAAAGTTTCAATCATGTTATGAAACAGTTGTAATTAGAGTGGTTGGGCAAAACAAGCAGGAAAGAGGAATGCTATGAAAAGAGCAGAATATTTGAGCTCATGGAATCAGTGACGCTCTATTGGAAGCAGGTGGCTGAAGTGTAATGGAAATGGTTGTTAGATAGGAAAAGGTTGGGGAACTAGAGGCCAGTGTGCATGGCTGAGTTGTCCATGTTGAGACTGTGATATGAACAGAGAAGTTGAGATGGTGATAAAAACTATGAGTTAAAATAGTTTTTCTAAGAAATTGATGGAACAGAGATCTTAAAGAGGTATCAGGGAGCAATTAAGTGAGCTCTCAGCTCTGAGTAATGAGGATAAGAAAATAAACTGCTGATTTTCAGTGCTATGTGAGAAATGGTCTTTGAGGTACATATAAGTTTATTTATGACAAAGAAATGGAAGAACTCTCTGAGAGATATCATGGATGTAAGTGGTGTGGTTAATTAGAGAAAAAGTTTTAGACAGCAGAGTGGTAGATTTGGGGAAAGAAGGGAGAAAATGAGAGGTCAGTATCATGAAAGGTAGAGAATTGTGAATATAACTATACAGCAGAAAATACTCAACTGTTCATGGAAGGGGTAGAACCCCACACATCATTCAGTTATCTAGGGAAAAAAAGATATGAGAGGGTGAATTTATCTTGATATGCTCTTGTAGGATTATAAGCAACTGAGCCTAACATAATATAGGTGTAGTATAGACTATAAACAAGTTCTTATGGTTGTGGTGAGGGACCAGATACTGATTTTCTCCATAAACACAGATATCAGAATAGCTGCAGCTGCCACGTTTAAGTGCGGGTCAGCACTTGGAACGTGGCAGGGGGACCACAAAGACAAGTGGTCCTAAATTCATCAGATTGGTACTCAGTGCAGTTTGGTTGCACTTTTACATGCCTGGATTTATAGGACACTCTCCCTGCCCTTTCTCATTATTCTGCTCAGTTTAAAGTATATCTGTTTCCTAAAATATTCAAATATTTTGAAATGTGATTTTTTAAAAATTCTCCACCTCAAAAAATTTTTGTATAAAATATTACAAATGTTCATGTTTTATTGTGTATCAACTATAAATTTCAGCTCTTATACTATATATAAAAAAAAATCTATGCCTAAAATTCCAAGGTTACTTTCTCACTCTCCTATTCATTTTTTTCTCCATAGCTCATCTCTGGCCCATCTGCCACATAATACCTTATACTGAATCCAACTTTACTATCACTTAAACCTCATTCCAGGTTCTTCCTAAAGTCATTTTCCAGCATCTCAAAGAAGGAAAATTCAAGCAAATATACCATGATGTAATTGTTCCAAGACAATTGGTGCTATGGCCAGGTTTTTACTTCTTTTGTTGCTTTATAATTTGATAGAATATCCTGTTTTATCTCTGTCCAAATATTAAATGAGTTATGTTTAATAGTCAATCCAATTAAATAGCATCATAACTACTTTAAGACATATATGACAAGTATGCCCTATTATCTAATGGAAACAGCACTGGTCAAGAATTCTGTTAACGCTTTCTTGGTAGTGTTTTTAAGAAATTCAATATTATCAACAACACTTATAAAGCATAATATAGTAGTGTTGAATATGTCTTACATTATCAGTATTCTGAAACCTCAGAAGCATAAATTTTAAAATGTAAACCAATTACTTATATATTATTAACTAATCTATCAGTGTATATATGTATACATATATTTTGGAATCCAAAATAAAATAATCTATTTTAGTATATTTTCAGAAATCTACACAACAAAAATAAAGAAAATAGATCTGATCATTTGTTTCAGAAAAAGATAGCTAGATAGCTACCTGTAGAATGAATGTTGAAGTCTTATACTTCTTTGTAATTTAGAGATATTAGTATGAATAAGACCATTGATTTTTCTGGTACAGCCACTTGAGAAAACAGTTTGAGAGTTTCTTATAAAGTTAATCAAGCACTTGCCATATGAACTAACAATCCCACTCACAGAAATTTACTCAAACAAAATAAAAATTTATGTTTCTCAAAAATGGATATGCAGATGTTTATAGAGGTTATATTAATATTTATCCCAAACTAGAAACAATGCAAATGTCCCTTGATGGGGACCAGAATAAGTGACCCCTAAATATGCCGCTTTGGCATGTGGACTATTTTGAGTTGAAGGCAATCAAAACCCTGCAGATTCAAAAACAAACAAACAAACAAACAAAACAAACACGCACACACAAACCAAAAAAACAAATAAAAATTTATCTCTACCTTAGCTACCTCAAAGAACTTAGACAGAGGTCCTGGCTCTTTCAGAGAGAGCGCTATTACCAGAGATAGCTTTTATCCAAATGACCTATCTGCATGGCAGGGCAAACATCTAATTACTAAACATCTCCTCTTCTTATTGTCCTGCAGATTACCTCCCTCCCCTTTGAAAACTCAGGCCCTTAAACCATTTCTTAGCTCAAGATGGCTTATTAGCCTCAATTGCCCAAATTGCCCTTGGGTCTCATATTCTTATGGGGCTCCTATACGTACATAATTAAATTTGCTTTTCACCTGTTAACGTCTCTTATGGCAATTTAATTAATGCACCAGCCAAAAGAAACTGGGAGGGCAGAGGAAAAATGTTTGTCCCCTATACCCTCATTAAGGAAGGATAAACAAACTGTGTTACATACACAGGAAGAATTCTATTCAGCAATAAAAAAGTAGCAAGCTTGGACTTCCTGGTGGTGCAGCGGTTAAGAATCCATCTACCAATGCAGGGGACATGGGTTCGATCCCTGTTCTGGGAAGATCCCACATGCCATGGAGCAACTAAGCCTGTGTGCTACAACTGCTGAACCTGTGTTGTAGAACCCATGAGCTACAACTAGTGAGCTCATGTGCCACAACTACTGAAGCCCATGCACCTAGAGTCTGTGCTCTGCAACAAAAGAAGCCATGGCAATAAGAAGCCCTTGCCCCACAACGAAGAGTAGCCCCCACTCGCCACAACTAGAGAAAGCCCTCATGCAGCAATGAACACTCAATGCAGCCAATAAATAAAATAAATTTAAAATATATATACAAAAAATTTTTTTAAAGTAGCAATCTTAATTTGTGCAATAACATGAATAAAATTTAAATGAATTATGCTAAGTATAAGAAGCCAAATTTAGAAAGTTAGATAATGTATGATTCTATTTACATGACAGTTTTCAAAGCAAAACTATAGGTATTAGTATTTTCCTTAGCTGGGGATAGGATGAATGATTGAGTATATAGTAGCAAACAGAATTTTAAAGTTGATAGAAATGTCATATATCTATATTAACAGTAATAATGACAAACATTATGTTTGCCAAACCCCAAAGAATTACACACAGAAAGATGAATTTTACTGTATATAAATTATGCCTGAATTCTTTTTCTTTTTCATTTTTATTCTGTATATTAAGTAAAGCACACTGATAATGCTATTTTGAAGAGGTAGTATCACTCCCGATCAGTAATCACAAATAATTTATGACCATCCACTTTCAAAACTGAAGATTGTGTCATAGTTTTGTGAATGGAAGATCTTTATTCTCAATTTTATTTTACCTGGTGGGATAGAAAGATAGCATTGGCTTACATAGTATAAAATTTCTTAATTTAGAAAAATGAAAAAAAACTTAATTAGGAATAAAATGTTTCTATATAAGTCGTAGGTACACTGCATGAACTATCCCATTTATTTATAAGATAAATAAAACTAGAGCTGCCTGAGAAACAGTGCGAATATAGAATATAAATAATAGGCTATTTTTATATAATAAAAGTAACAGCCACAACCAAGACACACATTTGTTTTGAAAAAATAAAAAAAAAAGATGATGTTTACTCAGGAACACACAATATGATAACAAGCTGAAGTCTATTTAAAAAGTTTATTTAGCATTATTTCTAAATATGGGTTTTTTATGGATATAACAGTTAGATGCACTTGTGGAAGTAAAGGAGGAGCATGTTTTCAGAATATGAATAACAGAAATAAGAAATAAGATTAAAATAAAGGACAACTAAATACTGGAATGTTTCCAAAAGCAGCAGCCCCAAAGGTTACAATTAAAAAAAGGAGGTAGTTTTTTTGTTTTTTGTTTTAGCATGTCTTTTTTATTTTTTAGAACTTTTATTAAGATACAACTGACATACAATAAACTGCATATATTTAAAGTGTAAAATTTGAGTTATTTTTCTTATTAGTAATGTATGTATGGCAATCCCAATCTCCCAATTCATGCCACCCCAATAGGCCCACCCCCCACCCTGCTTTCCCAATTTGGTGTCCATATGTTTGTTCTCTATATCTGTGTCTCTATTTCTGCCTTGCAAACTGGTTATTTGTACCATTTTTCTATATTCTGCATTTATGTGTTAATATACGATATTTGTTTTTCTCTTTCTGACTCACTTCATTCTGTATGACAGTCTCTAGGTCCTTCCATGTCTCTAGAAAGGTCCCAGTTTCGTTCCTTTTTACAGCTGAGTAATATTCCATTGTATACATGTACCACATCTTCTTTATCCATTCATCTGTTGATGGACATTTAGGTTGCTTCCATGTCCTGGCTATTGTAAATAGTGCTGCAATGAACATTGGGGTGCATGTGTCTTTTTGAATTATGGTTTCTCTGGGTATATGCCCAGTAGTGGGATTGCTGGGTCATATGGTAGTTCTATTTTTAGTTTTGCAAGGAACCACCATACTGTTCTCTATAGTGGCTGTATCAATTTACATTCCCACCAACAGTGCAAGAGGGTTCTCTTTTCTCCATACCCTCTCCAGCATTTACTATTTGTAGATTTTCCAATGATGCCAATTCTAACTGATGTGAAGTGATACCTCATGGCAGTTTTAATTTGCACTTCTGTAATAATTAGTGGTGTTGAGCACCTTTTCATGTGCCTCTTGCCCATCTGTATGTCTTCTTTGGAGACATGCCTATTTAGGTCTTCTGCCCATGTTTTGATTGGGTTCTTCATTTTCTTGATATTGAGTTGCATGAACTATTCATATATTTTGGAGATTAATCCTTTGTCTGTTGATTCATTTGCAAATATTTTCTCCCATTCTGAGGGTTGTCTTTTCGTCTTCCTTATAGTTTCCTTTGCTGTGCAGAAGCTTTGAAGTTTCATTAGGTCCCACTTCTTTATTTTTGTTTTTATTTCCATTACTCTAGGGGGTGGATCAAAAAAGATCTTGCTGTGATTTATGTCAAAGAGTGTTCTTCCTGTGTTTTCCTCTAGGAGTTTTATAGTGCCTGGCCTTACATTTAGGTCTTTAATCCATTTTGACTTTATTTTTGTGTATGGTGATAGGGAGTGTTCTAATTTCTTTCTTTTCCATGTAGCTGTCCAGTTTTCCCAGCACCACTTATTGAAGAGGCTGCCTTTTCTTCATTGTATATCCTTGGCTCCTTTGTCATAGATTAGTTGACCATAGTTTATCTCTGGGCCTTCTATCCTGTACCATTGATCTATATTTCTGTTTTTGTGCCAGTACCATATTGTCTTGATTACTATAGCTTTGTAGTACAGTCTGAAGTCGGGGAGTCTGATTCCTTCAGCTCCCTTTTTTTTCCCCTCAAGATTGCTTTGGCTATTTGGGGTCTTTTGTGTCTCCATACAAATTTTAGGATTTTTTGTTCTAGCTCTGTAAAAAATGCCATTGGTAATTTGATACAGATTGCATTCAATATGTAGATTGCTTTAGTCATTTTCACAATGTTGATTCTTCCAATCCAAGAACATGGTATATCTCTCCAACTGTTTGTGTCATCTTTGATTTCTTTCATTAGTGTCTTACAGTTTTCTGAGTATACGTCTTTTACCTCCTTAGCTAGGTTTATTCCTAGGTATTTTATTCTTTCTGTTGCAGTGGTGAATGGGATTGTTTCCTTAATTTCTCTTTCTGATCTTTCATTGTTAGTGTATAGAAATGCAAGAGATTTCTGTGCATTAATTTTGTATCCTGCAAATTTACCAAGTTCATTCATTAGTTCAAGTAGTTTTCTGGTGGCATTGTAGGATTTTCTATGTATAGTATCATGTAATCTGTGAAGAGTGACAGTTTTACTTATTCTTTTCCATTTGGATTCCTTTTATTTCTCTTTCTTTTCTGATTGTTGTGGCAAGGACTTCCAAAACTATGTTGAAAAGTAGTGGCAAGAGTGGACATCCTTGTCTTGTTCCTAATCTTAGCGGGAATGTTTTCAGCTTTTCACCATCGAGAATGATGTCTGCTGTGGGTTTGTCATATATGGCCTTTATTATGTTGAGGTAGGTTCCCTCTATGCCCACCTTCTGGAGAGTTTTTATCATAAATGGGTGTTGAATTTTGTCAAAAGCCTTTTCTGCATCTATTGAGATAATCATGTGGTTTTTATCCTTCAGTTTATTAATATGGTGTATCACATTGACTGATTTGCGTATATTGAGGAATCCTTGCATTCCAGGGATAAACCCCACTTGATTATGGTGGATGATCCTTTTCATGTGTTGTTGGATTCTGTTGGCTAGTATTTTGTTGAGGAATTTTGCATCTAAATTCATCATTTTTATTGGTCTGTACTTTTCTTTTTTTGTAGTATCTTTGTATGCTTTTGGTATCAGGGTGATGGTGGCCTCATAGAATGAGTTTGGGAGTGTTCCTCCCTCTGCAATGTTTTGGAAGAGTTTGAGAAGGATAGGTGTTAGCTCTTCTCTAAATGTTTGATAGAATTCACCTGCGAATCCATCTGGTCCTGGACTTTGTTTGTTGGAAGATTTTTAATCACAGTTTCAATTTCATTACTTGTGATTGGTCTGTTCATATTTTCTACTTCTTCCTGATTCAGTCTTGGAAGGTTATATCTTTCTAAGAATCTGTCCATTTCATCCAGGTTGTCCATTTTAATGGCATATAGTTGCATGTAGGAGTCTCTTATGGTGCTTTTTATTTCTGTGGTGTCCATTGTAACTTCTTCTGTTTCCTTTCTAATTTTATTGATTTGAGTCCTCCATCTCTTTTCCTTGATGAGTCGTGCTAGAGGTTTATGAATTTTATTTATCTTCTCAAAGAACCAGCTTTTAGTTTTATTGATTTTTTGCTATTTTTTTCTTTGTTTCTATTTAATTTATTTCTGCTATGACCTTTATGATTTCTCTCCGTCTACTAACTTTGGGTTTTGTTTGCCCTTCTTTCTCTAGTTTCTTTAGGTATAAGGTTATCTTGTTTATTTGGGATTTTTCTGGTTTCTTGAGGTAGGATAGTATTGCTATAACCTTCCCTCTTAGAAGTGCCTTTGCTGCATCCCATAGGTTTGGGATTGTTGTGTTTTTTCTGTCATTTGACTCTGGGTATTTTTTATTTCTTCAGTGATCTCTTGGTTATTTAGCAGCATATTGTTTAGCCTCCATGTGTTTGTGTTTTTTTCAATTTTTTTTTCCTGTAATTGATTTCTAATCTCATAGTGTTGGGCTGGAAAAGATGCTTGATATGATTTCAATTTTCTTAAATTTACCTAGGCTTGATTTATGACCCAAAATGTGATCTATCCTGGAGAATGTTCCATGTACACTTGAGAAGAAACTGTAATCTGCTGTTTTTGGATGTAATGTCCTATAGATATCTATTAAATCTACCTGGTTTATTGTGTCATTTAAAGCTTGCATTTCCTTTTTAATTTTCTGTCTGGAAGATCTGTCCATTGGTGTAAGTGGGGTGTTAAAGTCCCTCACTATTATTGTGTTACTGTTCATTTCCTCTTTTATAGTTGTAAGCATTTGCCTTATGTATTGAGGTGCTCCTATATTGGGTGCATATATATTCATAATTGTTACATCCTTTTCTTGGATTGATCCCTTGATCATTATGTAGTGGTCTTTCTTGTCTCTTGCAACATTTTTTAAGTCTATTTTATCTGATATTAGTATTGCTACTCCAGCTTTCTTTTGATTTCCATTTGCATGGAATATTTTTTCCCATCTCCTCACTTTCAGTCTGTATGTGTCCCTAGGTCTGAAGTGGGTCTCTTGTAGACAGCATATATATGGGTCTTGTTTTTGTATCCATTCAGCCAGTCTGTGTCTTTTGGTTGGTGCATTTAGTCCATTTACATTCAAGGTAATCATCAATATGTATGTTCCTATTACCATTTTCTTAATTGTTTTGGTTTTGTTTTTGTAGGTCCTTTTCTTCTCTTGTGTTTCCCACTTAGAGAACTTCCTTTAGCATTTGCTGTAGGGCTGGTTTGGTGGTGCTGAATTCTCTAAGCTGTTGCTTGTTTGTAGAACTTTTGATTTCTCTCTCGAATCTGAATGAGATCCCTGCTGGGTAGAGTATTCCTGGTTGTAGGTTCTTCCCTTTCATCCCATTGAATATATGTGCCACTCCCTTCTGGCTTGTAGAGTTTCTGCTGAGAAATCAGCTGTTAACCGTATGGGCATTCCCTTGTATGTAATTTGTCACTTTTCACTTGTTGTTTTTAATAATTTTTCTTTGTCTTTAATTTTTGTCAATTTGACAACTATATGTCTTAGTGTGTTTCTCCTTGGGTTTATCCTGCCTGGGACTATCTGTGCTTCCTCGACTTGTGTGGCTATTTCCTTTCTCATGTTAGGGAAGTGTTTGACTACAACCTCTTCCAATATTTTTTGGGGTCCTTTTTCTCTCTCTTCTCCTTCTGGGGCCCCTATAATGTGAATGTTGGTTCATTTAACTTTATCCTAAGGTCTCTTAGGCTGTATTCATTTCTTTTCATTCTTTTTTTCTTTATTCTTTTCTGCATCAGTGATTTTTCACCATTCTGTCTTCCAGGTCACTGATTCGTTCTTCTGCCTCAGTTATTCTGCTATTGGTTCCTTCTAGTGTATTTTTCATTTCAGTTATTGCATTTCTTATCTCTGTTTGTTTGTTCTTTAATTCTTCTAGGTCTTTGTTAAACTTTTCTTGCATTTTTTCGATCCAGTCTTTTTTCACAGTCCTGGATCATCTTTACTATCATTATTCTCAATTCTTTTTCTGGAAGGTTGCTTATCCCCATTTCATTTAGTTGTTTTTCTGGGGTTTTATCTTGTCCCTTTATCTGGGACAAAGTCCTCTGCCTTTTCATTTTCTCTATCTTTCTGTGGGTGTGGTTTTCAGTTCCATACAACAAAATACTGCTGATGCTGGTTGATACTGCTGTCTGCCCTCTAGTGGAGGAAGCTAACTAAGAGGCTTGTGGGAGCTTCCTGATGGGAGGGACTGCTGGTGGGTAGGGCTGGTCATTGCTTTGGTGGGCAGAGCTCAGTAAAACTTTAATCTGCTTGTCTGCCAATGGCTGGGGCTGCATTCCCACCCTGTTCGTTGTTTGGCCTGAGGCGATCCAGCACAGGAGCTTACAGGCTCTTTGGTGGGGCTGATGGGGGACTCCAGGAGGGCTCACACCAATTAGCACTTCCCAGAACCCCTGCTGCCAGTGTCCCTGTCCCTGCAGTGAGCCACAGCTGCCCCCCACCGCTGCAAGCAACCCTCCAACACACACAGGTAGGTCTGGTTCAGTCTCCTATGGGTCCTGTTGCACACACTGCTTTTTGTGTGCCCTCCAAGAGTGGAATCTTTGTTTCCCCAGTCCTGTGGATGTCCTGCAATCAAATCCCACTGGCCTTCAAAGTCTGATTCTCTGGGGATTCCTCCTCCCATTGCCAGACCCCCAGGTTGGGAAGTCTGACGTGGGCTCAGACCCTCACTCCAGTGAATGAACTTCTGTGGTATAACTGTTCTCTCAATTTGTGAGTCTCTCACCCAGCAGTTATGGCATTTGATTTTCTTGCGATTGTGCCCCTCTTACCATCTCATTGCAGCTTCTCCTTTGTCTCTGGTTGTGGGGTGTCTTTTTTGGTGACTTCCAGTGTCTTTTTGTCCATCATGCCTCAGCAGTCAGTTGTAATTGCGGTGCTCTTGCAAGAGGGAGTGAGCACATGTCCTTCTACTCTGCCATCTTGAACCATCTCTAAAAGAAGGAATTAGTGTTTTCTACTGTAGTCTGAATTTCTATAAGAAGAACTATGACAAAAAACCTATACAAAAAAAGACATAATTGTAACTTTTGCTATTTGAGTCCTAATTCTGGGTCCAATTCTGTCCATTCAAAGTTTCAAATTGTTCACTAATAATATTGCAGAATTGTGGCCAGTAAAAGCAAATAAAATTACTGTCTATAATGGTCAGCAGCACTTCCATCTCTTTGATGGCTCAAGCAACCCCCAATGCTATTCATACTTTGGAAGTAGGTGAATAAAACTCTATTCCCAAGTGTGGAGAAGCGGCAAACACATTTTCGATTGTTTCACAAAAGATTCTACCTTTTCCTGTTTTATCTTTAAGAGTCTGACACCTGAAAGAAACAGGAGTCTCTATGATTATTACTCCCATCCTATATATTATTGAAATAAACTCACTGAGGACACCCCTATTAACATTTGTGTTATGTATTTCCCTTACAAATAGTAAAGAGAACCTGCTTTCATTCATCTCTTATGAATAGATGGTGAGTCCTGGGTCCTTTATGTTTACTAACTAATTTCATGAATTATTGCTATATCACTTCTAGAAATACTTGAAGGGATCACCTTCATCTATTATTTCATTTGAGGTGGAGAAAAGAGAAATTTAAAACTTAAGTAATTTATTCAAAATTTGATAGATAATCCATGTTAATGATTAAAAGCTTACCAATAGGAGTTTTCTTCTCATCTGTCAAAGTGTGGCCTTTTTAACCTATGCATGCGGTGGCAACGAATGCCCCTATATTGTGCTCTAACTCAAAGGAATGAATTTACTGTTGGAAATGTGAGGCCAGATGGAAAGAGAAGGTGGTTATAACAAGGTGGAGAAGATATATTGTCAGTAATTTCTTACGTTGCTTCTCAAATTTCAAGATGTCTAAGGAATAAACCAGAGTGGGTCAGTATGATATGATATGCGAGTTGAATATATAATACAGTGATTCTGTTGCAAGCGTGCCGTTGGAATTGAGGGGAAAGTCCATGTGTCCACCCTCCTTTTATGTGACCTAAAGTCAGTAATCTTTCATCCTTCTGCTCCTCCCATCTTAAAGCAGGTGGAAAGAGCTTTGAACTTTCATGAGCAGCTATTAAGAGACTGAAGGCATGTGGCATTAGTAATTATTTCCTAGAAACTGGATTGACTTTTTCAGATCACCAGAGGACAAGGTTGTGGAGACAGCATATTATTTAAGGGTACTAGTCCTTATGGTGGGTTGAAAAAAAATTCTTGAAACATTCAAATTGACCTTTTCTCAGTTACAAGTTTATACATAATCTTGTCAAAGGTATTTAATTTTCATAGAATTAAATAAAGTTATTGATTTATACTTTTAAACTTATATTTGTACTGCCAGTAGATCTGCTTAGATCACCCTATTTCTTAATCTTTTCTGCTTTGAAATTATAACCTGCGTTTCTGGACCCTACATTTTCTATCTTGGACTTTTCTTCATGCTCATCTTGAGAAAATTATTTAACTTCTCTAAGTCTTAAATTTCTTATTTGGAATGGGAGTATGATTATACCGACTACATACAGAATTGTTAAGATATAATGAATTTAATAAAATAAATATATGAAGGTCTTAACACAGTGACTAGCACATATTTGATACATAATACCTTTTATCTATTGTGATTATGCCTTAGTTTTTTCTGGCATTTAGCCCCCAGCATAGTGCATAACATACAGTACTCCCTAATTTAATATGTACTGAGTAAATGAATATGTTTTTGAAATACTTCTCCCAACTGTAAGGCTTATGTAATTTCTAAAAATAGTTCTTTTATGTGGCAAACTCCTTTTGTGACAAATCCTAAGCAAAATAATCTGTTGACAGTCTTTAAGAATAGACATTATTCTAAAATTATTGCATTATAACAGTATAGTAGTTTGGTTAGACATCTCATCATATAATTGCTTATCTCAAAAAGAATTCTAAAGGAGTTGAATCTCAAAAGATAATAAACTCCATATGAAAATATACTATAAATAATCTGTGTATGTGCATGTTTGTGTGTTCCCTTTGTACAAAATATGTGACCTGGCTTAAATATTATTATTTTTAGAAATTTCTTGTTTGGAAATCACTAAATGTCATCTCTATCATGCTATCTAAATATTAATTGTTTTAAGTTAATTTTTGGGATCTTCTCATTGTATGTTTGCTTTGGCCAACTGCTTAGCTTGTTTTTACTGCTTTTAAGAGCCTTTTTGGCATATGTCCATGTTTGGAGCTTTAGTTCCACTGAAATAATGCATTCACAGTTCTATGTGCTTATTTGAATTTTACCATAACATGAAAATCTATACCTTTATCTCCTTTAAGTAAAGCATATTCTTTACTCTCCTACAATTTATTAGGTTTTAGCCCATTTGAAATTGTAACACCCAACTTAATTGATAATTGTTGTTTTGGTTGTTTTCTTATGAAATAAAAAATTATATTGATGAAACTACAATTCAGAATATTTATCTTTCATTCTCTCATTTCTCTCTTCTAGCTGATGTAATTATATACTTACTAAAATTATAACAAAAATCCATAACATTTCCATTTCATATTCTACTCAGAAATATTTAATTTCTAGCATGTATATTATTAATTATAACATAAAATATTTATGTGTTTTGTATTATGACCTTTAAAAGGGGAAATTAGTGAAAATTATATTTAAATTGTGATGGAGGTAACCATTATAATCATCCACAGTGACTAGCCATCCAGGTACTTTTAAAAATACAATATTAAATTAAAAATCTACTTTAAGATACACAAAATCCAGTTCTATTTGTATGACTGTAACAAATAACTTTTTAAATGGTTATATAGTCAAAGAATTCTTGTTCCCCACCTTCAATCCTATCCTACAAGCAATGTACACAGACAAAAGGTAAAAATCCTTTTGTTGCCATCTCAATTTGCTGCACAGAGTTCACTCATCCCGCATTAAGGGAATTACACAAATTAAGCATGATTGTAGTATGTTAGTCTTATAATTAGTACTTTCTAAATCTATTCACAGGAGCCAACCACCTAGGGTTTTTAGTCACATCTGATCTACAAAGCAAGAAATTTGCATGTGGTAAATGGCAGCACTTTCCAAAAAGCAGTTAATCATTAAGGGGGAAAAAGCCTCTTGGCATTTATTGTTCATAGCACAAGAGAAAGGTATTAATATGGCTGCAATTTTCCATTCCAAAAGAATTTCTTCACAGTTTAACATAGATTAATGTGCAAATGCCATTAAGTGTTTCTATACCTTTCTGTTAAAAATGGAAGCTGTTATTATACAAATCAATGAAATTTTTATGTTGAAAATACAGGTCAGGTAACATTTTGAGGTACAAAGAGGCAATCAGTGTTTTAAAACTATGGCTTTGTTATGCTACAGAAAAACAGCAGAATTTCCATGCTGGTGATTAACTGGCTAGTAACCGAAAAGTTCACTGACAGGTTGACTGTAGTATCTCTGTCTCTAGTTAACTAAGAAGAAATGGTCATCATGGAGGACCTTAATCTTTGTGATGATGTTACCAAGTCCAAGCTGGTTCTGCTCACCTCACGACAGGCCAATGCATGGGAGACGAAGTGTTGAGGCAAGGAATACGACTTCATTCAGAAAGCCAGCAAACTGAGAAGATGGCAGACTAATGTCTCCTCAAAAAACCATCTTATTGGGGTCTGGATGCTAGTTTGTTTTATAGAACCAGAGAGGGAGGGGCTGTGGGGAAGTAAAGTTAAAGGGCCAACAGTCTTACAAAAGATCTCCGGGAATAACCAGCCTCAGTGAGGGGATATGTTAATTTCAGCCATTCACACAGGTGGGCAGGGCAGATTGTCGGCAGGTGGGCTGTATAGAGGCGCTTTAGTTCAATATTCAGGCAGAGGGGCAGTGTTCCTGGAGGCAGGCCATCATGTATGATTACAATAACAAAAGCAACGAAAAGCAAAGGTTAAAGTCAAAGAAACAGATCTAACATGGAGCCAGATTTAGCTCCACGTGGTAACAATGAGAGAAAAGGCCACTCCAGCAGCCCAGAGAAGCAATCCTTGTATCAATAGCAGGAATTAAAACAAATGGAAGACTCATCATCAGCCTAGCTATTATCCATGAATAATATTAAGGGTGGAGAAAAAGATGGCGGTGAAGTAGAGGGACGTGGAATGCATCCCTCTCCACAGATGCATTGGGAATGCACCAAAGGATGCAATAATTCCCATAGAGAACCAGCTGAACACCAGCAGATGGCCTCGGACACTAGAAAGGACCGCAAGGAGCCCGACATAACTGGTAGGTACTCATCTATGATGGCTCAAAGAGGGTGAAGCGGAGCTGTGGCAGATGGGAGGGAGTGAGAAACACATGGAGGGTCTGCACCGCAGCTCAGCGTTCCCGGACCGAGACTTCGATCCACAGCTGAACAGAGGGTCTGGGAGCGGAAGCGTGGGAACTGAAGAGTTGGTTCAGGGTGAGAAACATTGTTGCCAGTAAGGTGACAGAGGACAGGAGGGAAGAGATCCACGGCGAGGAGCGCCAGCCCCTGAGAGCTGCCCGGCCATGATGGCTGCTGGATGTTGCAGGCTCACGGGCAGTGGGGAGGAGCCACGGCCGTAGCCCCTCTCCTCTCTTTCGGTGCCTCTGCAACAGGCAGTGGAGAGACGCCCTGTGGGCCATCTAAGGCGCTCAGGGATAACAAGCACCCTCAGGCACTTGGGCAGGGCTAGATTAAAACCCCTTTGAACAGGGCAGCAGGGAGGCTGCCGAGAAAAAAAAAAAACCAAGAGAGGCCCAACTCTAAGACTTTCTGTTTACGCCTGAGCCACCAGTGTCCCTCTGCAACAGGCACCTCCAAGCCCGACTGAAACAACAGTGCGCCACTGCTCACTCACTCCCAGGGAAAGGAGCCACTGTGGTACCCTCTCCCTCCCCACACACCGATGCTTACAGACGAACAATAAAGGAAGCTAAGCTGGTCACAGAATAATGCAAAAAAACCCAAGGCAAGGAGAAGGACACTTACAGATGAGATTCTAAGGAAACAGAAATATTAGTATCAATCCTATTGAACTGGTCCATTCTGGGATCAGTTCTGGACTTTTTTTTTTTCCTTTATTATTTACAATCTTAGTCCTAAGGGATCTACAAGTTTTATAACATAACCTTTTTAATGTTATTTTTTATTCTATTTTTATTTTTTTGCCTTTTTGTATACTTCTATTTCTAGCTAAGTTTTTGGTAGTACGGACAATATATCTCTCATACTTTCCTTTCATCCCTATTTTTTATACATTTCTATTCCTTTCTTTTTATTTGCATATTTCCACACTATGCTATTCTGTTCCCTTTTCTTCCATCCATTTTTAGTTTATTTTATCTTAACATACTTATAAGCAACACTATCGATCTGCTCAGATTCCTTGCTCTATTCTCCAGATGATGCACCACCTTGGTATTTAATATTAGGTTTTTGTCTTTATCCTAGTTCTTAGTACAATTGTCTAATTTCATTCTGAGAATCTCCATTCTGTCTGATGGTACTCTAGCTCTCTTCTATATTTGATCCTAGCTTACCAAATCTCCCTGGATTAGTCTTTGTATGTGTAAGGTGTTATTAGATTGTTTGTTTGCTTTTGCTTTTGTCTCTGATTTGTTCTGTTTCAGTTGTCAATTTCTGTTGGGTTTCTCTTTGAGTATCTGATAGCACACTGGGGTTCTGTCAGGTCTTTCTAGAGCCTTATGTCCTAATGGATTCAGTAATTGTGTGTCTTTTACATGTATGTGTTTCCTAGACTTAGTATTTGTTTAATCCAACACTTGAACATTAGTCTGAGGCTTGGACAGTCTTCTATAAACACCTTTATCACCAGGACAAGCAACCCCAAAAGGTTGGACAACCATGAGGAAACAAAGAAACACCATGCAGGCAAAGGAGCAGGAAAAAAACCGACAAGACCAAATAAATGAGGAGGAAATAGGAAAAATGCCTGAAAAAGATTTCAGAGTAATGATAGTAAAAATGATACAAAATCTCGATAACAAAATAGAGAAAGTACAAGAAAAAGTTCATAAGAACTCAGAAAAACAAATAGCAATGGATAACAAAATAACTGAAATTTAAAATACTCTAGATGCTATAACCAGCAGAATGACTGAGGCAGAAGAATGAATAAGTGAGTTGGAAGATCGAATGGGGGAAATAAACGCCACAGAGCAGGAAAAAGAAAAAAGAATAAAAAGATTAGAAGACAGTCTCAGAGACCTCAGTGATAACATTAAGCATACCAACATTCGAATTATAGGCATCCCAGAAGAAGAAGAAAACAAGAAAGGGTCTGAGAAAATATTTGAAGGGGTTATAGTGGAAAACTTCCCCAACGTGGGAAAGGAAATAATGAACCAAGTCCAAGAAGCACAGAGAGTCCCATACAGAATAAACCCAAGGAGAAATACACCAAGACACATATTAATCAAACTAACGACAATTCAACACAAAGAAAAAATATTAAAAGCAGCAAGAGAAAAGCAAAAAATAACATATAAGGGAAAACCCATCAGGATAACAGCTGACCTTTCTACAGAAACTCTGCAGGCCAGAAAAGAATGGCAGGATATACTGAAAGTCCTGAAAGAGAGAAACCTACAGCCAAGAAGACTCTACCCAGCAAGAATCTCATTCAGATTGGAGGGAGAAATCAAAAGCTTTCCAGATAAACAAAAGTTAAGAGAATTCAGCACCACCAAACCAGCCTTACAACAAGTGCTAAAGGAACTTCTCTAAGTAGGAAACACAAGAAAAGGAAAACACCTACAAATACAAACCCAAAACAATTAAGAAAATGGTAATTGGAACACATATATCAATAATCACCTTCAATGTAAATGGATTAAATGCTCCAACCAAAAGACACACACTGGCTGAATGGATACAAAAACAAGACCCTTCTATATGCTGCCTACAAGAAACCCACTTCAGACCAAGGGATGTATATAGACTGAAAGTGAAGGGATGGAAAAAGATATTCCATGCAAATGGAAGTCAAAAGAAAGTTGGAGTAGCAATACTCATATGAGACAAATTAGACTTGAAAGTAAAGACTATTAAAAGAGACAAGGAAGGACACTACATAATGATCAAGGGATCCATCCAAGAAGAACATACCACAATGGCAAATATCTATGCCCCCAACATAGGAGCACCTCAATACATAAGGCAAATGCTAACAGCTATAAAAGGGGACATCGACAGGAACACAATAATAGTGGGAGACTTGAACACCCCACTTACATCAATGGACCGATCATCCAAACAGAAAATAAAGACACACAAGCTTTAAATGACACATTAGACCATCTCGACTTAATTGATATTTATAGGACATTCCTTCCAAAAAACGACAGACTACACTTTCTTCTCAAGTGCACATGGAACATTTTCCAGGATAGATCACATCTTGGGTCACAAATCAAACCTCAGCAAATTCAAGAAAATTGAAATCATATCAAGCATCTTCTCAGACCACAACACCATGAGACTACATATCCATTACAGGAAAAAAACTGCAAAAAATACAAACACATGGAGGCTAAACAATTCACTATTAAAGAACCAAGAAATCACTAAAGAAATCAAAGAAGAAATAAAAAAAATCTAGAAAGAAAGGACAATGAAAACACAACAACCCAAAACCTATGGGATGCAGCAAAAGCAGTTCTAAGAGGGAAGTTTACAGTGATACAGTCCTACCTTAAGAAACAAGAAAATTATCGAATAAACAACCGAACCTTACACCTCAAACAATCAGAAAAAGAAGAACAAAGAAACCCCAAAGTGAGCAGAAGGAAAGAAATCATAAAGATCAGAGCAGAAATAAATGGAAAAGAAAGGAAGGGAGCCATAGCAAAAATAAATAAAACTAAAAGCTGGTTCTTTGAGAAGATTAACAAAATTGATAAACCATTAGCCAGACTCATCAAGAAAAATAGGGAAAAGACACAAATCAACAGAATTAGAAATGAAAAAGGAGAAGTCACAACGGACACCTCAGAAATACAAAAGATCAGGAGAGACTATTACAAGCAATCATATGCCAATCAATTGGATAACCTGGAAGAAATGGATACATTCTTAGAAAAATACAATCTTCCAAGACTGAACCAGGAAGAAATAGAAACTATGAACAGACCAATCACAAGTACGGAAATTGAGGCAGTGATTAAAAATCTCCCAACACACAAAAGCCCAGGACCAGATGGGTTCACGGGCGAATTCTATCAAACATTTCGAGAAGAGCTAACACCTATCCTTCTCAAACTCTTCCAAAATATTGCAGAAGGTGGAACACTCCCAAACTCATTCTACGAGGCCACCATCACCCTGATACCAAAACCAGGCAAAGATGTCACAAAAAAAGAAAACTACAGACCAATATCACTGATGAATATGCATGCAAAAATCCTCAACAAAATACTAGCTAACAGACTCCAACAGCACATTAAAAAAATCATCCACCATGATCAAGTGGGGTTTATCCCTGGGATGCAAGGATTCTTCAATATATGCAAATCAATCAATGTGATACATCATATCAACAACTTGAAGGATAAAAACCATATGATCATCTCAATAGATGCAGAAAAAGCTTTTAACAAAGTTCAACATCCATTTATGATAAAAGCTCTCCAGAAAATGGGCATAGAAGGAAATTACCTCAACATAATAAAAGCCATATATGAGAAACCAAAAGCCAACATCGTTCTCAATGGGGAAAAACTGGAAGAATTCCCTCTAAGAACAGGAACAAGACAAGGGTGTCCATTCTCACCATTATTATTCAACATAGTTTTAGAAGTTTTAGCCACAGCAATCAGAGAAGAAAAAGAAATCAAAGGAATCCAAATTGGAAAAGAAGAAGTAAAATTGTCCCTCTTTGCAGATGACATGATATTATATATAGAAAACCCTAAAGACTCTACCAGAAAACTGCTAGCACTAATTGATGAGTTTAGTCAAGTAGCAGGATACAAAATTAATGCACAGAAATCTCTTGCATTCCTATACACTAACAATGGAAGAGCAGAAAGAGAAATTAAGGAATCTCTCCCATTCACCATTGCAACAAAAAGAATAAAATACCTAGGAATAAACCTGCCTAAGGAGGCAAAAGATCTGTACGCAGAAAACTTTAAGACATTGATGAAAGAATCAAAGGTGACAGAAACAGATGGAGGGACATACCATGTTCCTGGATTGGAAGAATCAACATCGTGAAAATGACTGTACTACCCAAAGCAATTTACAGATTCAATGCAATCCTCATCAAATTACCAATGGCATTTTTCACAGAACTAGAGCAAGAAATGCAAAAGAACCCGAATAGCCAAAGCAATCTTGAGAAGGAAAAATGGAGTTGGTGGAATCAGGCTTCCTGACTTCAAACTATACTACAAGGCCACAGTGATCAAGACAGTATGGTACTGGCACAAAAATAGAAAGGAAGATCACTGGAATAGAATAGAGAACTCAGAAGTAAGCCCAAACACATATGGGCACCTTATCTTTGACAAAGGAGGCACGAATATACAATGGAAAAAAGACAGCCTCTTCAATAAGTGGTGCTGGGAAAATTGGACAGCAACATGTAAAAGAATGAAATTAGAACACTTCCTAACACCATACACAAAAATAAACTCCAAATGGATTAAAGACCTACATATAAGGCCAGACACTATAAAACTCCTAGAGGAAAACAGAGGCCAAACACTCTATGACATCCATCAAAGCAAGATCCTTTTGGACCCACCTCCTAGAATCATGGAAATAAAATCAAGAATAAACAAATGGGATCTCATGAAACTTAAAAGCTTTGGCACAGCGAAAGAAACCTTAAACAAGACTAGAAGGAACCCTCAGAATGGGAAAAAATAATTGCCTATGAAACAACGGACAAAGGATTAACCTCCAAAATATACAAGCAGCTCATGAAGCTTAACACCAAAAAAGCAAATAACCCAATCCACAAATGGGCAGAAGACCTAAATAGTCATTTCTCCAAAGAAGACATACAGATGGCCAACAAACACATGAAAAGATGCTCCACATCACTCATCATCAGAGAAATGCAAGTCAAAGCCACAATGAGGTATCACCTCACACCAATCGGAATGGCCATCATCACAAAATCTGGAAAGAATAAATGTTGGAGAGGGTGTGGAGAAAGGGGAACTCTCCTGCACTGTTGCTGGGAATGTAAGTTGGTACAGCCACTATGGAAAACAGTTTGCAGGTTCCTTCAAAAACTACAAATAGAACTACCATATGATCCAGTCATCCCACTCCTGGGCATATACCCAAAGAAAACCATAATCCCAAAAGAAACATGTACCATAATGTTTATTGCAGCACTATTTACAATAGCCAGGACATGGAAGCCACCTAAATGCCCATCAACAAATGAATGGATAAAGAGGATGTGGCATATATATACAATGGAATATTACTCAGCTATAAAATGGATGAGATGGAGCTATATGTCATGAGGTGGATAGACCTAGAGTCTGTCATACAGAGTGAAGTAAGTCAGAAAGAGAAAGACAAATACTGTATGCTAACTCATGTATACAGAATCTAAAAATGGTACTGATGAACTCAGTGACAAGAACAAGGATGCAGATGAAGAGAATGGACTGGAGAACTCGAGGTATGGGAGGGGGCGGGGTGTGAAGGGGAAGCTGAGACGAAGCAAGAGAGTAGCACAGACATATATATACTACCAACTGTAAAACAGATAGCCAGTGGGAAGTTGTTGTATAACAAAGGGAGTCCAACTCGAGGATGGAAGATGCCTTAGAGGACTGGGACGGGGAGGGTGGGGGGACTCGAAGGGGGGGAGTCAAGGAAGGGAGGGAATATGGGGATATGTGTATAAAAACAGATGATTGAACTTGGTGTACCCCCCAAAAATAATAAATAAATAAAATTAATACGGAAAAATGCAGGAATAGTTAGGAAAATATTAAAAAAAAAAACATTAAGGGCATCAGGCAATCTGTACTAAAGCAGATAAGGCAATTGTTAGCCCATTGACTTGTAAAATTAAAGTGGTAAAAGACAGGAGCATGAATATACACTGTAATTGGAAGGAGAAATAAGCTTTTCTGTAACAATAAGTGATATCTTGAGACAGAAATGAAATTGGATTAATTTTCACTTTCCCAAATTTCAGAGTTTGGGTCATTTTCAATTATACTATTATCAAGTCAAATCTTTTTTTTTTTTTTCCTTTCTGCTTACTCTCCTTCACTACTGCCTTCTTTTTTAATAATCTTTCATTATTCCCAATTCCCTTCCCCACCCAAATTTCTATGGTAATATCCCTGGGCAGTTGTTAAGACATGCTACACTGTGAATCTGATTTGTGAGTAAAATCAAGGACATTTTAATAAATCTTGACCCCAAATGAACTATTTACAAGTTGAGACTAGTATGGACACAAGGAAAGAAAACGGTGGGACAGATTTCCAAACCACATTACTGTAGACAGTAATCAACCTTAAAAATAACTATCTTTTAAAATCAAGTTGTCCTTCTTTCTCTAAAAGGCTTGTTAAAAACACAATTCAACTAAGTAAATTTGAAGACTAATTTGCTTTATTAAACAAATCATGAATTGGGCAGCACCCCATCTAGCACATAGAAAGGAGTTCCAAAGAGTTACAGAAAAGGGAAAGGTTTTTAGAGACAGAAAGGGGAACAAGGAAGTCACAAAGTGAAAAAAGATTATTTCAGGCAAGGTCACCTTCCTTTGGGGGTCAAAAGAGTCTATTAGGTGGATTACCTCACTGCTGCTGACCAGGAAACTTTAGGTTGATTGGTTAGGATTACATTCTTGGGGAAGGTTGAAACTGCAGTTAGGTTAGGTATTGTCTTGATTTGGTGACATGGGCTTAACACAGTGACTACATTTGGGGCCTGTTCCTTTTTTTAACAGGCTTTTTGTGAAAATGTTTTAGAAGTGTATTTAAATGTAGGAAGTAGTATAAATTCATTTTTTAAAATATTATTACTAATATGCCCCGATTGCTAGCTAGATGTGTGTTTTCCTCCCTTTTAACTATGCTCCATTTACACATTTTTCTACACTATAATTTCAGCCAATTTGTAAATAAGAGCAATGGAAAGTAGTGTCTGTCTTCTATTATCTGTGCAACTATTCAAAAACAGAAAGAAATAAAAAGCTTACTCAGAATAAAATGAACATTAGAAGGAGCTAATGCTTGGAAACAGAAGTAAAACTCTTAATGAGCTTTGTATTTTTTGAACAAGATATATTCAGTCTTTACAATCCTTAAATTTGTAAAATAGGGATAATACCTAACTAAAGTGCTATTATGCAAATTACATAAGATGATTTTTAAACTATTCCAGACACATAGGATGCACTGTACAAATATCAAACAAGAACCAATCAGTAATATTTATATTTTATAAAAGCAATACAAACTTATAGCTATTCAATACATTTTATACATTTGCCTAGGAAACATTTGGTTACATTTCTGGACAGATGGCATCCCACAATTTCAAGTATATTTTCCAAGCACTGAACATACATTTGCTTTCAAAGTGAGCTAGTAAATTTAACTTTTTTCAATATTGTAAAACACACACACACACATACACACAAAATGCAAGTTTTAAAGAAAAGTATTTAGAGACATAGATGTAGAGAACAAACATATGGACACCAAGTGGGGAAAGTGGGGAGGGTTGGGGCGGAATGAATTGGGAGATTGGGGTACCAAATTGTACATTCTAAATATATGCAGTTTATTGTATGTTAAATGTATCTCAATAAAAGTTCTTAAAAAAAGAAAGTATTACTTTATATGTCTTTAAAAATTATGTAAAAGAGTAAACAAAATGTATAATAAAGGTAACTTCAAGCTGGCTAATAAATCTAGAAATGTTTATATCATCTAAAGAAAAGTACATTTGGAATTCTCTTTTATAATATGAATTATTGTTACCTGTTGCTTTTTTTAATGCTACAGGCTGCTAGCCTGGAGCATATTGATTCTTTTTTCTCTAGTGGTAACTGGTTTCACAATAAATAACTAATTTTTAAGAATATTTTTTACTTAATATAATAAACTCAAATAGTTTTATGTACAAGATGGAGATTGAATGCACATGTTAAAGTTTTAAAAATCTAGATCTTGTTGGAACTGAAAAATAAAAAGTAAAGGTTAATGAGTCACATAAAAATAGTAGAAAAATCAGCATCTGATCTTGAAACTAAGAAAGAATGGCAGTTACATGCTACATACTGAAAAAATATATAGTACCAATATAGTACAACTAGCATCAAAGTAAAGAAATGTTTAAGCAGACTTTTATCTTACTAGGTTAAAAGTCTCACATTCAACTAATAACAGATGACTATTATTTTGGGCAGGTAAGTAAAAAATGTGACAAAAGAAGCTCACTAAGATTTTTAACTAGGGAAAGGCCAGGGCTTGCAGGTAGGGAAGACTAATTTTATCATGTATGTTACCCTAGAGCATCTGGGACTATTTCAGGGAATACATGACTCTCCAAGGGCTAAGCTTGATGCTGCCATCACTTTATATTTGGCACAAAGAGCTTGAAACCTGTGCTGTCCAATTCAGTAGCTACAAGCCATTTGTGGCTATTGAGTATACGAAATGTGACTAGTCAAAATAAACACCCTATTTCAAAAACTTACACACTTTGAAATGATAACATTTAGGACATATTGGGTTAGAAAAAATATATCATTAAAATAATTTCATCTGTTTATTCTTGTTTTTTAAAAGTAGCTACTAGACAATTCAAAACTACGTGTCACTCTGTCTTGGTGTTCACATTATATTTCTATTGGATGGTGTTTCTCTAGAAAATGAAAAAAAAAATAATAATGCCATGATTGTGATTAGCTGTTGACAGGACAACAATGTCAGATAGAAAGCACAGAGCAAGGACATTGCATTCCAGATAGTGCTAAGATGCCCTAGTGATGCAGAAACAAGCAAGCACAGGATGTTGGCAAAGTTAATACTGATATATTTGAGCATTTCAAACCTCATATGGGTGTTAAAGATTCAGGAGAGTAAGCAATAGAATTTCTGAGCAATTTAATCTCAATGTCTAATACTGTATGAGTGCAGAATTTCCTTTATAAGTATGAGAAAATGGAAAGTAATCATGAGACATATAAAAATATACAGTAATTCAAAAGAAGAGACCATGGGGAAGAACCAAATAAAATGTCTTCTTATTAAATAAAATCTTGGCATTCCCATGTAAGAAGAGTCAATAGAACATTGCCTTTATACAGCTAAAAAATGCAGAGACAAAGAGAAAAATAAAGGCCAGGACAGAATTGTAGCAAGACAAAAATATTAAAAACTAGTATGCCAAGTTTAATGGAGGCAGGGATCATTTTACCAAGGAGCTAATACAACTTTAAGATTCAGGGCTCCTCCTTTACAAAGGTCCTTTTCTAAGACTTAAATGATGTCTTCTATGTTTTCTATAGTTATTTATATATTTATTCTTTTTCTTCAGGCATAGTCCCAATAGTATAAGTTTTATACTTATAATAGTATAAGTCCCAATAGTATAAGGAGCCACAAAGCTTGTACCAGCCCCTGGTACACCAAAAAGCTGACTGTATACTGCAATCACGCATCCACATTTACATACCCACAAATATTCACTGAACACCTGATTTGTGGCTGGCATTCTTGGGAAAATGTGGTGATCCCATATATTGCTGACTTTGCCCTAATGGAGCATACTCACTAGCTAGAGAAAACAGATATAGACATGTTATGATTGACTATTATACACCACAAACAGTGAAAAAAAAGTATTATAAAGAATTTTTGACCCAATAGATAGGCTTACTTCTTTTTCCTAATTGCCTGATGTTTAGTATATTCAATTTGGCTGCCAAGATACGGCACACAAATAAGATGGTAATTCAATTTCTCAGAGTAGACCAGATGCTAATCTGAAAAATGAATACCCTGAATGATTTCCATAGTGTATATATAAATCTGAATACACATGTGTACATATACACACACATAAAGTTGGCATTTTATTATGGGGTTATGGATATTTTTTTGTTTTCTTCTTTGTGTTTTACTATGCTTTCAATTTCTGGAATAAATAGGTATTACACTTTAATCAAATAAATACTATTAAAAGCCTGTATAGCAAAAGTGTTTCCCAAAATCTATCACAAGAGTGTCATGAATTTGTGAATATTGCTTGCATTTGTATTGGTACCCAGGCAGAATTTCATAGACTGTATCACAGTTTTTGCCAGGATTCAGCAGTGAGCTTCACATGCACTAACAATTTGCCTGGCCATCTGGGAACAATAGATGCCGAGGAAACAGGAGAGTGTAGCTTCTCATTTTTTTGTTTCTCTAAGTGACTGTAAATGGCTTCCTGCTGTTGATCAAAGTTTCTCTGCATAATGTTATTTACTTTAAGAAGGGACCTTTTATAGAAAACAAGAGAGAAAAATACATAATTGCAAAAGTAGATGAGACAATTCAAAGAGGTAGATGAGTGAGTAGATTTACATTTTCTGAATATTTTCATTTTATTTACTAAGTAGAATGAAAGGAAGCAAGAGGTAGACTACTGACAGACTGAAGAAGAATTGTATACAGGTACCACAAAGCAAAGGATATGTACAAAATTTATTAGTGATGATAATAAAAAGTAAACAACACTTTGGGAATCATTTACATTCATTCTTTACAATCAATGAAGGAAATGAGTATGAAGGTAATGGCCAATTGAAATTGTTTCCATGTTTGATTCAAATGATTTTGGGGTGCTGAAGGTGAGCACCATTTTCTCTACACTTTGACGTGTTTGTCTGATTTATTACTACCAATAAAACACAGCTTTATTGGAACACAGCCATGTTCATCCATTATGTATTATCTTTGGCTGCTTTTGAGCCGTAAGAACAATGTTGAGTAGTTGTGTCTGACAGAGACTATAGCTTGAGTAGACTAAAACCTTTACTATATGTTCCTTTACAGAAAAAAGTTTATTCCCCCTCTTTTCTCAGTCCCCAGGTGTGGGTTACCTTGGTGAGTGACCTCTCTGCTGCTGAGGCAAACCCTTAGCCAACAGCCCAGAACTGTCTTCTGACCTCACGTCACAGCTGGAAAGCAAATCCTTGTGTTAAAAGCTTATGGTGGCACATCCCTGCTTCTACCACAATGCTAATTTCAACCAGTCATATGTTAAATGAAAGCTATTCAAGTTAGAAATTATCAAATTTAAAATAATATCCTTTCTGCAGTTGTTTCACTATATTATGTGAGTAGAGATATTAGGATGCTAGGGAAAAAATATATTTATTTAAATATCTTCCATCAAAAATTTGGATGTCCTTGGCTATGGTTAACATCCAAAGACTTAAAAAAAATCTATTTTATAATTCTACTGCTCCTAGAGAGCTTTATTGAATGAGTGTAAAAGAAGTTATAATAAAAACAAATTACATTTTTCACTATTCCTGGGGTTTCAGCGAATGTGTATAGGCTTCTCATCAATTGTTTAATTATTGCACATGATCATGTTGAAGAGAACAAGACTATTATAGGACTTTTCAAATATCAAGTATCATACTGTTTTTATATAAGAATTGGCCTTGTAAATTATTTCTGAGCCCCAAGAAATGTCCAATTGTTTCAGCTTTTTCTCCCTGATTATTGTTCCCTCTTGTTCCCTCAGATAACTTTCATGGATTTCACTCTAAAACTTTTCCCTATAATAGACTTTGCTTTTGCCACTATTTTCTCTGAGAAATCAGATTCAGTTCTTCCCTTCTTCCCCTTAACTGGCATCTTTGGGTCTAATTGCAGTACTTTTCATTAGTTCTCACAAAACACATGAGCATGAAAGAGGGTTTCCACTGTTGCTTTAATGGAGAGTAATATGCAGACATGTAATAAGAACCGTCCATTTTGAGAATATCTTTGTTAAAGTCCCCATTAGTCCATTTGAAAATTGGCCAAAAAGACCACATCATATTCATAGGAACAATTTAGATTTCAGGTCCTAAGAGCTAAAGAAATTAATTATACTATAAATTTCATTCATAGACCTTATCATAATTTTAGGTATACTTATATTTGTATAATTTATGGATTTAATGTTTCTACTACTAGAGTATAAGGCAGTAGTCACACTGTCCTGCTTACCACCGTATACCTAAAAAATAGCAGATATTGAATTAAACATGTGTTGAGTTAAAAAAAAAAAAACTAGAGACAAAGTTTGCTGTCAATTTGTTAACTAATAATATTTGAAGCCTTGGAATATATGAAATGACCTAAGGAGGATACTAACAATATAAGCTTGGATAAAAGAATGTAAGACAACAATAACAAGAAAAAAAGATACAGAAGGCTCTGACAGATCAGAAAGGAAGTAAGAAGAATCTATATCTAAGAAAGAAAAGGAGTATTTTAAGAAGTAAATATTTGTGCTGAATGCTAAGTCACGTGGGAATTTATAGGTCTTGAGTAATGTAATGATGTAAAAGTCATTGATATTTTTAAGTGAGACCTGATTTAGGAAAGTGGTGGAGACAGAAGACCAGTTGGAGTGGGTTCAGGGTTGAGTGCAAGGTGAGGAACTCATTGTAGAATTAATTCTATTTCCAAGGTGTGTGGTTATGAAGGAAAGGTGTTAGGTAAAATAGATACTGGATGGGGATGACTGGCTAAGAGCCACTTCTACTGCAGTTTGCATTTATCTATCACTTGATTTTTACCTATTAAGGAAATTTATTTCACACTATTCAAGTAGTACATTTGAACAAGTTTCAGCATCTGATTTCAAGTGAACAAACCCTTCATGTGACTCACAGGGCCACGAATCAATACTTAAGAAACTTAAACGATATTTAGAATGGAATTTCCCTAAAAATATGCTATTTCCCAACATTCCCTAGAAAGCACAAATAATTACATAAATGAAAATATTTCACTTCATTACTAGTTAGGCATGAATTTACACTTGTACTGAGAAAGTTCTTTCCGTACAGCTAGTATCCACAGGGTATTTTAGAGTCATAAACTCTTCCCTTGGTACCTTTGAAGAATGGTTCCATTGGTTCCCTCTGATACCAAAATCCTTCAATGCTCAGGTCCCTTATATAAAATGGCTGTAGTATTTGCATATAACATACATACATCCTCCTGTATACTTTAAATCACCTCTAGATTACTCATAATACTTAATACAATGTAAATGCTACAGAAATAGATGTAGATATAGTGCAAATACTATGTAAATAGTGGCCAGCCCTTGGTAAATTCAAGTTTTGCTTTTTAGAACTTTCTGAATATTTGATCTCAGTTGGCTGAATCTTTACGTGAAGTCAAAGTATTTTCTCATTGCAGTATGTAATGATCTTTTTCTTATGCTGCACTGAATGTTAGTTATTCAAAGATTGACTACATAAATTATTATCTAAACTAGGCATATTGACAATAAAATGTAGCAATATTAATTATCACGGAAGGAAAGCAGGGTGAAATAAGATTTTTCCAGACAACTGCCTTAAACATGGTCACACAAATTATTCACGTGCCCCTATTATCTTTTCTAGTACATGAACTATGGAAAGTTAATTTAATCTCTCTAAGCCATGGCTTTATAGTTTATAAAACAAACATACTTTTAGAGTTGTGTTGATTAAATATGATGATTTATGTAGATAACTGCAAGCATAGTAAAGTTAGCTATATTTGTATTCATATTTATATATATATTTGTACCTAAACTATATTACTTGCTATTATTATTTATTATTTAAGATGTAAATACTAAGAGAATTGTATTTTGTCTTAGCACTGATACTCTGAAATATCATTTCTAGATTACTGGCAATTTTTTTTCACTTTTCCTCTAAATTTTTCAAGATGATTAGGTGTAACTCTATGATATAAAAACTACTGATTTTTTATGACGTGCATTCTCTGAAAATTTGTAGCCATTAAAGGAAAGAAAGACACAAAAATATCAAGCAATAGTAGGAACAAGAAAGAAGAGATATGGGGAAAAAAAACCAACAGAAAATATCTTAAGAGAATGCTTGTCTATTACCCATTGCACAAAATAGTAATTTTAGATGAGATATTTGAGAAGCATGGGCATTCATCTGTATGTATTCGCAGCACAAATCTGAAAGCTGCTTGCTGTGGTCTGAATGTTCGTGTTCCCCCCAAATTCTTATGTTCAAAACCTAATGCTCAAGGTAATGGCAATATGAGGTGGGACTTTGGGAAGGTGATTAGGTCATGCGGGCAGAGCCTGAATGAGTGGAATAGTGCCCTTATAAAAGAAACTCCAGGGAGCTAGCTTGCCCCTTCTGCCATGTGAGATTACAATGGGAATTTCTGTCTGCAACCTCAGAGAGGGCCCTCATCAGATTATGCTGGTACCCTGATTTCCTACTTCCAGCCTCCAGAACTGTTGAGAAATACATTTCTGTTGTTTATAAAGCACTCAGTCTATGATATTTTCTCATAGTAGCCCAAATGCACTAAGACAATATTATAAATACAAAGATAAAGAGGACACAATGTTGGTTCCAAATAGTTATCCAGGGCATAATTTTCCCACAAGTTTCTCAGAGACAGCAATATGTTACATGATAAAAAGGATTCCATTGTCAAATAAGTTTGGAAAACTTTAGCTAAGCAAATGTAAAGGGGCTAAAATTTATTTTTGTTTGGTTTCTCCCATATGACTTATCAGAAACTGTAATGTTTAATATATGTTATATTTCCAGAGAGAGATGGAGCATGGAGCTTTTTTCAAGCTTAGTTGACTATAGAACACATTTTGAAAAATCTTTGTCTCATGATTTGCTATATCCTAAGGACACAGGTGAGCCATTTAGCCAGATTCTGAAACTGCAACTAGGCTCAGGTAATCTGGTCGCTCAGATCCTGTGCTACTCCTGACTTTTGTAGATATAGAAAGCCTAATTCCTTCAATTTCTTATCCTAAAATTTGTTAAAAAGTTCAGTCTTATCCTTTTTACTCTGTTATATTGAGGTATAATTGACATATAGCACTCATTTCAGGGGTACAGCATAATGATTTGATATATGTATATATTGTAAAATGGTCGAGTTACTACAATAAGTCTAGCTAAAATGCATCATCATAAATTTTTACTTTTAAATTGTGAGTGAAGACATCTGATCACAATTGATATTTTCACTCAGTGATAATCTACATACTAGAAACAGCACTTAACATAATGGCCAAATTGTGTCAGCTTCTACATAAAGCAGAGATGTATGGTATTTTCTTTTGCAGAGCTTGCAATCATCATCTGTCTAACCCTCAGGACATGAAATGCCCAAATAAAGAAGCTTTGCAGAGGTACTATTTGTTTATTTCTTAAATTTGTATTGCTTGTCACTATTCTATTCTCCTATGCTCTGTCTCATCCTGGAAGAAAACAAAGGTATGACTGGCTGAGATAACGTGTTATGACTCTACAATATACCCGATCCTGCTTTTCAAATTTTCTTCAGTATTGAAAGAGGAGAAAACTGGTCTTCACTGGTAATTACTCAGTAAAAAAAGACTTCCTTCCTTGTTATAGACTCTACTCATGCTGCTAAAATTGCCCTATTTGGGCAATGAATCAGAATCTATAGAGTTACTAAAGCATTAATATTAATTTCTGCCTATTCCAAGGTTATTTCCATTATAAAGGAGTCTAGCAATTCACAAAGAGTTCTACTTTCTGGACTATAAGCTGTCCAACACTCAAATTCTCAGCAGCATGAGATGCAAGAAAAGATCAAGTTCTGCCTAGGTAAAGTGTCTTTGAGCATGGCTTTACAAAGACAATTTCAATATCAGTTATTCTGCAGAAATCTTTAAATCTCCCATGCTACCCCCCTACATTGTTTCAGGGCCTCATACCTAAACCTTGGTGAAACTGGTCTTTCTGACTCTTCACTTCTTCCCCTCAGAGCCAATCTGTACATTGTGGCAAAGCTTTACGCAAAGACCTGATCATGGAATCCTCCCACTTAGCTAAATTGGCTATGTGTTATCTACAGAGCAACCATTTATCAAAGGTCTGCTGACCTCCCCGACTTCACCCAGGATTTGATTTCTTTTCTGTTAGAAAACTCTTACTCCAAACGCATCTCTGAAATCTTTGTGTTCTTTTATTCATTATTCATTCAGCCAAAATTTTTGAGTTCCTATTATTCACATTCACACATCATTCAGTGAACGTTCACTGAATGTTTCTTTTAGCTGATTCACTTAGTTGTATGGCAGAAACTAATACCACCTTGTAAAGCAATTAAAGTCCAATCAAAAAAAAAATTAGGGATATATCAGGAAACAAAGGAGACAAAATCTTCTGGCTTCATAGATTTTAGATTCTACTGAGGACAGTAAGACAATAAGTAAAATATATGTGAAGTACATGATATATTAGAAAGTAATAAATAATGTAGATAAAAGACAAGGAAAGGAGCTAGAGAGTACTAGAAAATGTATACGGGTTGGTTTAATTGTAAATAATATAGTTAGGATTGGCCACTCAAGAAGCTAACATTCTAGCAAATGCTTGTGGGGGTGGGGCTGGGAACATGAAGCTAAATGTAGGTCTTTAGGTGAAAGGCTTCCAGGACAGAGGGAAGAGCTAGTGCAAAGGTCTTTGGGTGGGAAAAGGCCTGATATGTTTAAAGAATAAGAGGAAGATCCGTAAGATCAGTGTTGCTTAAACAGAATGAATACGGAAACATAGTAAATAAGATCCAAGAAGTAAAGAGGGTCTAGATGCTACAGTACCTAGAGGCTATTAAAAGATTTGGCTTTTACTCTGAATGAAATGATGAGGTACATCCAACGAAGTGATACAAACTCAGGTATTAGAGCAGCAGAGAGAAGCTGCCATATATTTCCGTTTGATACCCCTAATACTTTGGGTATGCATTAGATGAAGTTTCCTGTTTCTCTAGATTGGGTTTCTATGCTTGATACATAGTAGGGATTGTGTGAGGAATTTACCGAACAACTCTATGTCAACACATTTTTATTAAGGGCAATTTAATTTAAGAATTAATGACCAAAATATGCCAAATAAAACTTTAATTAGATACCTGTAAGTCAATTGGATAATGACAGATTGTTTGAAGCATTCTAGTTAGTTCATTTTGTCTGCACTATTTCCCCCCAGATAGCATTCTCTGTTAGAATTAGTCACATAACAATTCCAAAGCAGTTTTCACTGAATTAAGTTCCTTCAAAATGGTTTGTTATGAAATCTAAGTGATTTTTTTGGGGTGCTACATTATTCTAACCTCACAAATATGACCAAAACACATTATCTAATATTTTGACCTGTAAACATAAAATTGCCATTTTAGAAACATTCGGGTTACAATGATATTCACAGTTACACTGATTTATTTTTCATGTCCTATTATAACTAACAGCATATAAGTCTGTTGCTTGACAGCACAAAATAAATCTATTTGTAAATTTGAACATTTTTCATTTTAATTGAAAAATAAAAAGAAAAATAAGAAACAGTCCTCTCTCAGGATTGAAAATAATGAAGTATTTAAAATAACATTTAGTAATTAGCTTTGGGGTGACCATTTCTGAAGACATGTTCTAATCCTTTTTCATTCATGGACACAGATGTCTGTAGTACCTAACATTTGCACTGGAGTTTCTTCTTTGATTAAATCATATATTTAGCCACAGTATTCTTAGCAAGAGGATATATACTATGTTCTCATTGATCCTATCAAATTCACAGTCAACAGAGAATGACAGCAGTTAATGGCACTGAAAGTACCCAAACCAAAGCAGTAAACCAAACAGACCAAATTTTCTTGCTTCATAGAATTTATCTTTTAATGGAGGGACAAAGATGGAAATAAAAAGTATAAGTTAATGATATAGTATGCTAGTTTATTAGTACATTATCAATTATGAAATTTTTGTAAAGCTTGTTCCAGGAATTGTTTGCTTTCACAGGGCTTGCTAAAGAGCTATAGCTTGGATTTTTAAAATGGCTTAAGGTCTTGCCTTAGTCTGGGTTCCCCTAAAAATAGACTCTGAAGCAAAGGCTACGTGCATTAACCTATTAGAGGGTGTAATCCTTGGGAGCAGCAGTGAGAAATAGTAAAGTAGAGAAGGAGACAGAGAAAGAATATGTGGATATATTGCCTAATTGGCTCATTCGTGACACCAAGAGCACTTAATTTCTCCCTTTCATGAAGTTATCTACTAAGAGGCTATTTAAATGACTGCTCTGTGGACAGTCCCTCCCTGAGAAGGAAGGGGGAAGAATGGATCCAGAAGCTCCCATATTCAATTTGCCCCAAGTTTGTTCATGAGCTGGTGTTAACATGGAAGCCACAGATCTGGAGATAAGAGGTTCACAGGATGAGTGTGTGGCAAGGCATTGTCACGTGTGTCTGCATGAGGATAGTGGAAACTGTAAAACTAGTCACCAGGATAACTGAAGCAAGAGACAGGTGAGTCCGTAACGGTCTGAGTTGGTGCTTAGGAGGTGTTTGAGATAGCCTTCAACCCTACTTTAGTTAGAGCAGGAAAGATTTTACATATTTGAGCATCCTATGAATTGTGCCAAACAAAGAAAATTTAAACCCATGGATCTGTCTCAAACCTCAATTACTTACAGATGAAGAAACTAGGGTCTAGGAAATTTAAATGACTTGCCATCGCTAAGTCAATGAATGTCCGTACTGAGTTTTCCTGAGGAGTATATAGTTTGGTGTTTACCGACAAAGTATCCTTCATAACCTAACCCACCAATATTACCTGAATAGGTTCCGTGCCTCCTATAAGATACATGGGTTATATTTTAAAAAGGAATATGCACACATACCTGATGCCTCAAAGATATGTGAAGTCTAAGATATTTTGATTCATAAAATTCATATTATAGTCACTAGGCAAATAGGCATACTAATGTTTGTGATTAAAACTTTCAGATTGAAAGATTTTATGAATCATGTAAGCAGACCAATATTCATCCTTTTCACCAAAATGATATATTTTCTTCTATGTCCAGCTAGATAGAAGCTCTCCTCATTACATTTTGTTCATGTCTATCTTGGCCTTTATTTACTGAAAGTAGCCATTTTGATGGTGTTTTATCCTTTCTACCAATTTGTGAGCACTTATACGCTGTGGGAAAAAAAGCACTGGATTTGGCAATATATGATAGCAGAATAAGTCTCCACATTCATGCTACCTAGTTGAATAGATTAAGACACATAGTTTCCCTAAGGCTCATTCTATTTATATGTAAATATTTTACTATCTATAATACCCTCAATAGAGGGTTCTTATGCAGATCCAATTATTTAAACTATGGAAAGTATTTGTAACCTGCTATTTAATTATTATTTCAATGATTACTTAGCTTGAAAAATATTTCATATAATGATTTTTTTGTTTTTGTCACATTGAGGTAAAATATTTTTAAAAATTTAGTAACATTAGACATTGAGTTCTGGGTCAGTTATTGTTTGAAATTTTATTTGGCCAAAATGGAATAAAGTCTAAATTTAAAATTTCAGAAATATCTGCAAATTTCCTCCATGGTCCTAACTTTAAAACCTCAATTATAATTTAGTTATATAGTCTTATATTTTGATAAACTTTCCCAAATGCTTGGCAGAATTAAATATTTTTAAGTTAACATGAAATATTTCGTGTATAACTTTGAAAACTCAATACAACAATTTGAGCCAAATGTTAAAATTAAGGTATATTTTAAGATTAAACTAAATCAAGTCATTTTGATACTCAGGCCATTTCTAGTGGATTTTGCAAGCAATCTACATACTGGTTTAAAAAACAATAATGATTACATATCTATTCATAAAGTTTCTGCAGATTGTTCCACAGGGAAGTAAATATCATACTAACAAACTTTTTTTCTTTTTTTCCTGGCTGTGCTGCACAGCTTGTGGAATCTTAGTTCCCATACCAGGTATTAAACCCGGGCCCTCGGCAGCGAAAGCACAGCATCCTAACCACTGGATAGCCAGGCAATTCCCTATATTAACAAACTTAAAAAAGATCACTTTTGCCAAATCAATTGTACTCCAGATCTGGTTCTTATGCAAAATAATGTTTTGCATATATTTACTTCTTTATTACCCAATTAGGTGCCTGAATAACTTTTGGTCATATACAATATACACAAGTACTTTCATCATCTCTGAAAACAGATGGGGAAAACTAATATAAACTTGAATATTAACATATAAGTAGAGGTTAGATGATATGAAGAGATGACCAAAATATTTTTGATACTAAAACAAAAATTCTCATACAAAAATTTTTGTAAGCCATTAATGTCCTAAAAGAAACCATGAAACTGAAGGATGGAAGACTTTATGCAACACAGAATCATAATTTAATAGTTGTTTGTCCTTTCATGACATTGCTTAGATTACTTAATCTCTGAGCCACAGTTTCCTCATTTGTGAGATTAAATGAATCAGTAAATGTGAACAAGCTTCATGAACTGGAACATATTATGCAAATTATGGAATTAAATTCAATAAAATTCATACTGCAGGAATACAAGGGAACACATATGTTATGATCAAAAGGAGCAATAGGTTCCAAAAACAAATCTCTGAAACAAATGTACATATAGAAAAGCAATAAAGTTATCAAAAGGAGGAAAAAAAACTATTAAATGATTATAACTTTAAAGCATTTGTTGTAAATGGCACTGGATTTTCTCGATAATGTTTTTAAAGTGTATATTCGATACACTAAGTGAATGTTTCTTTGCTAATAGTTAACCTGTACTTAAAGGCAAATAAAAAGTCAGATTATATTCTCTCCCTCTGCCTTTTTATAAGTTTCAGCCATTGGCAGACAACTGATTTTTAGTTGTCATCTGTCAGTGAATTAGAAATAAAAGAATTTATGATGGCCTTAAATCTAATCTCTTGACAAATGTGCTAGATGCCAAAACTTTCACATTTGGTTGTAGGACAATATATAAAGAACTGCTAAGCTAGTAAGGGTCCCAGAAATGGTATTTTGACAATTTGGAAAAACCTAATATATCTTTGAAGTATTGTGATTCATTTAGATACACATTACTAATTAAGCATTTATTGAGCATCCACTACTCAAAAAATACTATTAGAATATTAGAAGTAAAGGTAAATATGATCAAGACCTCATGCCTAATGAAATTTCTAGTCTGGTATCAAGGACAGAAAAATAGACCCATAACTACAATATTAGGTGATAAGTGCAATAAAGACATATCATATGAGTTCATTTACCAAAAAAAAAAAAAAAAATCATAAAAGAAGATACCTATAAGTAAATCATAAATTTGTATTCACTGTTTAAAATTTTCAGAATGGCCTTAAATACATACATATATATGTATATATACACATATATTTATGTATATATATATTGCCCATAGAGTACTTAGTTCCAAAATTAGCTATTGATGATCCTGCTGCTTAGATACCTGAGAAATTTAATAATTAATTATATAGATCAATATAACAATGTTAAGCATTGTTATATTGGGGAAAGAGGGATGTGGGTTCAAGGAGAACAAACTAAGGAGGCATAAAGATTAATTACTCTCATTTCAATTTCTTTCCCACTCTATAACCAAGATGAATGTGTGTGTGTGTGTGTGTGTGTGTGTGTGTGTGTGTGTGTGTGTGTGTGTGCATGCTTACTACACAGTATGTGAGTAAGGACTTTTCCCACCACTAAATCCATACATCTATCTCAGCCCACTCTTTTTGTTTCTTTTTTATTTTGAATAATAAAGGGACCTGCCTAGTATTATCACTTCGGATATGGTTTGAAGCCCCCTTTCTCATTTTCTCATGGAATTTGTTCTTTTGATTATCTCCTATCTCTTAAATGAAGTGTTAGCAAACTTTTTTGAAGGGCCAGATGGTACATGCTTTAGGCTTTGTGGCCCATAGGACCTCTGTTGTAGCTATTCAACTCTGTCTAGGTGGCATGAAAGTAGCCATGGGCTACTTGTAAATTAATTAGTTTGGCTGAGTTACAATAAGACTTTATTTGAAAAAACAGATGATGATGTGGATTTGGCCAACTGATAGTAGTTTGAACCCCTCTCCTTCTACTGGGTTATTTCTGACTGCACCCAAATATATTCTGGTATTATCAATCGCAAAGGGCAATTTTATAAAAGATACCCATGGAGTATTTGTCTAATATCTGAAAGTTGTAAATTAAGCTAAATAAAGACAAATCTGTTGAATAAATAACTTCTCTTCAATCTTGAAAAATATAGTTTTATAAACACTTTGGCCAAATTTGAATTTAAAATTGTTGGCCTTCTTGAAGTTCCACATCAGAAATGATGATAGAGAGAGAAATGCTTTTTCATCCTGTTTCATTTCTCAATCCCTTCTTTTCACCCTGAAGGACACAGATTCTCTACTCCTTATGCCTAGCAGGGTGTAGTTTGCTCTCAGGAAAATCAAACCTGGAGACAAGTCTCCTGCAAGTTCTGGAGCAGGTCTGTAGCCGTATGACTAGAGAAATCCGGAGTCCCAGGTATCCAGAGTGTGATGAGAAAGGAAAGCATGATGCTTAACTGAACATATCTATCCTCTTGCTACATGGCCTCCTTGCACAGTAGGGGAAGGTAAGGCCAAAGAAGGGCCAGAATTGGGACTGATAAAGCACAGGGTCCAGGACAGGGCCCCTCTTGCTGGGGTTTAGATTTACTAATAAGCCCAAGAGAATATGTCTGTCACAATTAGAGAAACTCATATTAATTTTCATCTTCTGTTATGGGTTTAAATGTATACCCCCAAGTTCATATGTTGAAGTCCATAAAACATGACCTTATTTGGAAATAGAATCACTGTAGATGTAATTAGCTGAGATGAGGTCACACTGGAGTAGTATGGGCCCCTAATCCAATATAACTGGGGTCCTTGTAAAAAGGGAAATTTTGCACACAGATATACACACAGGGAGAAGCCATGCGAAAACAAAGGCAGAGTTTGGGGCAATTCTTCTAAAGGCCAAGGAATGCCAAAGATTGACGGAAAACTATCAGAAACTAGACAAGTGTAATGGAACAGATTCTCTCTCGTACCCCTCAGAAAGAACAAACACTGCTGACACCCTGATTTTGGACTTGTAGCCTCCAGAAGTATGAGATAATAAATCTGTTGTTTGAGCCACCCAGTTTTGGGTACTTTGCCATGGTGTCCCTAGTAAACTAACACTATCTTCAAAGAGCCTTTTGTGTCAAGTGTTTCTAACTGGTTACTTTCCGTTTACTATCATTGCTCATTATATCATTTTTTCTTCTTTAGGAATCTCACAGATTGTGATTCTTATATACTCATTTGTTAATTATATAGTAATTTCAGAGTTGAAAGCCCTATGGAAAACAAATAAAAATAGGATATAGAATGTGGGTAGTGTTCGGGTAACAATTTGAAATGAGGTGGTCAGCAGAGCAGTCTTTTTAAGGAACTGACATGTGAGCAAAGATTTAAAGGAGGTGATATCATTATCAATTTTTTTGAGGGAAATAGATTCCAGAAAGATAGGACACCAAAGTCAAGACCCTAAGGTGGGTATATGAAGGCTTATTGTAAAAACAGCAAGGAAACCAGTGTTGTCGAGGGGAATGAATGAACAGGAGCATACTAAGAGGTATGTTCAGAGATGTAATAGGATTGTTGGAGAGAAGGCTGATCATTTAAAAAAAGTTTATTAGAACATATTTGTGTTGGAGAAACCTTAACAGAACTTAATCAAACTTTTTTACTTTACAAAGAAAATTGAGGCCAGAGATGTCAAGACGCTCAAAATCACATGGATGATCTGAACCATCACCAGAACCTGTCTGAGAGAACCACGCACTCTGCTAAACCAGTGAGCATGGTGTCTCTAGAGCCGTGATTCTCAAGTATAGTATGGATCAGAATCACCTACAAGGCTTGCTTAGACAAAGAATGCTCAGCTCCACCCCCATCATTTCTGATTCATTAAGTTTTGATTTGGATTCTGAGTATTTGCATTTCTAACAAGTTTCCAGGTGATGCTGATACTGATGATTTGGAGACTACCTGGTGAGAACCACTGTACACATACTATGTCAGCAGTACAACAAAAATTATATATTTTGATTTCTTACCAAATTGCATTCAGTCATTTAGATCAGTCATAATTTCATGGAAATGCTAAGAACTTCCTGCATGTTCTATGTCATTATGACGTACCTTCCTTTTAGGATTGTTTTTCTAGAACTTGTAGCTTCTGTTCCTATTTTTCCATCTATCTGGCTTCTTCATTATCTTTCCATTTTTCCAACTGCCTGTTTTCTTTTAGAAAAAAATTTTTGGATCAGACTTTCGATCCAAGAATTAGAGATAGATTGAAAGTAATATATGATTTGTGGGTTATATGGTGTTGGGTCTCAGATGGGTATATATTTTTTTCTATGTTATGATTTTAAATTCTTTTAAAAATACACCAGGATGGAAATGACCAATTGTTTTCTTTTTTTTTTTTTACTACAATAGAGTACATAACACACCTTCCCCTCAACACTGGATAGTACTCAGCTCTGGGTTTTTATATCATGATGTAAAGCCGTAGGAGCCAAAGATCAATAGACAAGATAGAAAAAACAAAAAACAGCCCTGAGAATTATACTGGTGTCAAGAGAGAAAACAATTTCAAACCAATCTGGCAAGATTGTTTTCCCAGGCTCTCAGGCAGTTTCCAATTTTCTTGGCTAGACACTTTGGAGGACTCTTCTGACTTTCTTCTACATTGAAATCTAGAAAGTCAGGTAAAAAATAATCTGAGTAAATTAAATTTAGAAACTATTTGTCTAAGGGATAGCCGATATATTATTAAGTCCTGTTATTTAAACTTCCTAATCATATTTTGAATCTGTATTTTTGTCTTCCTACACACCCTTGCTGCCTTTGTTATCTTTTTCTTAGATTTTTGCCATGTCTCCCCTATGGCTTCAAGTAAGTACTTCCTTCAGGAGTCCAACATGCATACTGCTCTCAATTTGTTTCTCAGAACTGAATATGTTTTCAATCCAGTTGTTTAATTGAAGTCCTTCAGCAGCTCCCTAAAATATATCAGATAAAATCCAAAGTCATCAGGATTTGTGCCTGATGTACTTGAAATCTGTCTACCTCATCAATTTCAGTCTTGCCTCTCTCCTTCAAATGAAAATTATTCAGTCAATTTGAACTAGTTCTAGATTCCTGAATATACCACACACTGTTTAATACTTCAGCTTTTTCTACAGCTGTTTACTCTTCCTGGAGCATCCTCCCTCTTCTCGTCTTCATGGTAAACACATAAATACATCCTTCAGGTAATACTGGCACATCTTGAAAAGGCACCTGTGCCCCATTCTATAGATCAAAACTAGTCACAATTTTGAGTAAGAATCTAGGGAGCTAGAGAAATAAATCTCAAAACTCTGCATGTAAAGAATGTTGTCATTATGAAGAAGAATCTGGTTCTGTATTTTTAATAGGATATATTTTAATATTCTAAGTGGTCAATAACTTTAATACAGTTTTTTTAACACAAAAACATGAAAAATGTGGGTCAGGTTGGCAAAGAAACTATTGATATTCCAAAGGTCATTTCAAAAGAAATGATACATATTTTCTTTCATATTCAATCCATTTTTATAATAAGTAAAATTCTAGTTATAAATTGTCTCCTTTTAAACTATTCTATTTGCAGAATGCTCAACAACTATTTTTGATGCCAAAAAAAAAAAAAAAAGCAAATAAGGGTCTTTTGTATAAAACGTGCTTGTACTTTAGCTTCTTCAAGAATATATACTGTGATTTTATAGGTAGAATTATTCCTGATGAACTGCATTATGGATACTGAATCCTGAGTATAGAAGATATTTTAGCTTCTAAGGCAATATTCATTTGATAGAAAGAAGTACTATAATTTAAACTGATTCTTATCATTCTCTTTCTAAAATTTAAAGGGACAATATGACAATTACTCTCCATTTTTGAGGTCTTGGCTAAAACTTCCTATTTTGGTTGCAATAGTTGAAATTAGCTGCCTCAACTTTTTAATTCTGTGTGTGAAGTATTCATCTTCCCAAAATGTGCATACCTTCTTTTCTTTAGATATTCATATCAGTAGTACAAGAACTTCCCATGAGAGTATGTTTTTATCCAAGCTAAATCAGGTAAACTAAATGCCAGAGTGTTTCTGTGTGCTCTATACCCAATTTGTTTAGATAGAGTTTGATTCTACTTTCAAAATCAAAGTCATAAATAGCTCCTAATGGAAAAATTCAGGTGATTAAGGCTTGTCAAATATTTAGCCAATAGGATGCTGATGAACTGCATGCTTTAAGGGAGTTGTTCTAAACCAAAGATTAAAATTTGATTTTGCTGTGATAAGTAGAAATTCTACAAAATTCAATATTGAGACTACATCATCAATTTGAGCAATATTTAGTAGAAGTGATTTTGCATATCATTTTGAAAATAGATTAGAGCAGAAATATGCAGTCTGTCTTTGCATTTACTGCTATTCAGCATTTCCTGAATACCCACTATGGGTATTCAAAATGTATAATAAAATGAGCATCCACAGTTTTAGCTACATATAAATGTAGAATTCAGTGAGATATATAGAGTTTAAAGAAATATTCTTTACATTAGTTTTTAAATATAATAGCATTTCATTTTCTCTACTAATAATTTTGTTTTTCAATTTGTAACTTCTATTTAACTCTTTAATATATTGGTCTGTAATTTAGGAAAAGGTAATATATGGAATTAAAGATTAGGATAAAGATAAAATATATATTTAGGCATAAGTCAAGAGATAGAATTAAGAATAGATATAAATATAGATTTTTGATGGATCAACTATTAATAATAGTTAAAAGCACTGGGGTAAATGTGATTAACATGAAACAGTAAGTACTGTAAGAGGAGAAAGCCAAAAAAATGTCTGGTGAAGACCAACACATAAGAGACTTTGAGAGAAATAGGACCACACTAAGGAAACTATGATGAACAGCCACAGAAGGACAGAAATCAAGGAGACATAGTGTCAATGAAGGAAGGGCATCGAGGTGCATGAGAGTCAACAGTAGATTGTACTAGTCGAGTTAAATAGAAAGTATTCACTTTAACAGTAGAGAGTTGGTTGATAAATTGTTAGGGTTTCAGTGGGATCTTTGCCTATAGCGTACTATTACAAGGGATGTGGGAGAGTGAATAACAATATGAAAGAATGTTATAACTGAGAAAGTAGACTTCATCCAAGAGTTGTGAGATAAGGTAGTAGCTAAAATCCAGTGTGAAATAAAGGGACATTTTCGTTTTTGTTTTAGGATGGGAGAAACTGAGCATATTTAAAATCTGAGGGAAAGATTCAATTGTGACAGATTCCTGAAGACAGTGTATAACTGAAAAATCAAACATCGTTAAGTGTGAGAAGAAGTGGAGACATTGATGGAGAAGCAAGAGGAATGATTCAAGAAAAGGCAAGGATAAAGGAAATTCTGGCATAAGAATAAATAGTATTGTTTAGATGCCTCATACATTTATGCATAATGTTGAGAACAAGAGGAGAGTTGGAGGGATAGGAGCTACTGCCAAGAATGAAACACAACTGAAGGGGAAAGAGAAATTATTCAATAAGATGAAGGCTAAACTAAGAAAAGAGACTATGACATTCTTCTGGTGAGATTTGCATTGGCTATATGATTGTTTTTGCCAGCTGATATCATGACATTCATTCCATTAGCTTTTACCAATAGTTTTTTAAAGACATCTGTGGAGAGTAATACAACTTTAATTCCAATTTTCCATCTGTCTTCTTATACACATGCCCACTGTGCCTTAGGTCTTAAGTTCTCTAGGATTTTTATGCCCTATCACCATAGACTACCTAAACCCTCATGTAGGAGAGGCACTTCCTGGATTTTTCAGGAGCTTGGTAATTAGTTATCTATTGATTCTATCATCACCAAGGATGACTTTAACTGAAATTCTTCTCTCTTTTGCTACAATCTATACCAGTTATATATGTAACATAATTTAGTTTGGGTGTGTGTGGGAGAATTTACTATCATAATGTGTAAGTTTGGAACTGAATTACACAGCAGTATAGAAAAAGGAGCTGTTCATAGGTCCGTCTTATAGTAGGGAGAAAGGATGTTATAAGAAGGAGAAGGTTTTTGGACAACACAGAACAATCTTTAGAATAGTCATAAAAGTGGTGTGTGTGTGTGTGTGTATTTATAAGCAAGATAGAAGAGAGATTACCTCCCAGCTATAATACACAGAGAATAATTTAATATAATTTTATTCAGCTAAATTTTTGATACAGTGAGAAATCTTTTCATATTTTTTGACAAGAATTAAATGAGTTTGGATTCAGGCATTGATTACATTTTGTTTTTTTAGTGGCTAAGCATAAAACATATCAGGCCAAAACAGAATTCATTTATGCTTAGAATTTTCAGGTAACTCAGTTGTTTATTTCATTTCAAAGATAGTAAACCAATACTTATCCACTTCTGAGTTTTTTCCCTGGGAAAAAATGATCTTCATATAATACATTTCAGACTATACATTGTATAAATAAATAGCACCTAACAACTTAGACTTAAAATCTTGGAATTACCTTTGACTTTTTCTGCTTCCTTGAATCTCATATCTAATTTGTCTCTAAACTCATAACTTCTTTAACAGTTTCACACACTACTGCCATTCTAATTTGAATTTGAATAACGTCATACTTAAACTATTGTAAAAGCTTCCTGATTTCCTTAGAAGCAGCTCATCTACCTACCCTCCATTTTCTCTCTTAAACATAATCATCAGATTAATTGGCTGAAATGCCTGTTCAAACACAACACTCTGCTGTTTAGAAGCCTCCCTTGACTATCTATCAGAATATCAACGTTTAAAATCTTGAAGACACTTTAAAAATTAGACTCTTTGGCATGTAGATGAGAAAGTTGAGGCCTACAGAGGAAGTAACATTGTTCTTATGAACAGAGAAATCTGATAGGTAGTATGTATAAGCACTCAGTAAATGAGATAAAATCCTTAACCTCACAGAACTTACTCAAAAGTGTGGTTAACAATAAATACATTAAAATATATATAATTAGATAATGCGGTGACAAGTTTTGACTATTGCTATGAAGAAAATTAAATTTGGGCAGTGGGAAAGGTCATGATGTGCGTTCGTGTAAGTCGGAGGTGGATGCTATTTTAGAAATTGTGGTCAGTGACAGCTGTTCAGAAGAGGTGACTTTTGTGGGAATAAGAATGAGGTAAAGGAGTAGACCCAGCAGATACTCATGGATATTTGGGGAAAGAGCATTTCTGCAGAAGAAAATAAAGTACAAGTCCTGGATTAGGGACATGATTTGCCTGTTTGAAGGATAGTAAAATGGCAAGTGTGGCTAGAGTGGATGAAGCATGGGGACAAGTGGTTGGAGGGAAAGGCATTGTATCAGAAAAGTATTTGGAGGGAGATTATACAGTTAAATCATGTCAAGGATTTACTTTTATTTTACCTTCGATGGAATGCCAGCAGATGATTTTAAGTAGGTTGGTGACATAATTAGATTTAGCTTTTTAACAGCATAATAGACTAGAATGGGATAACAGGTAAGAATGGGAACCTAGCTGAAAAGTAGTTGTGGTAGTAATGGTGGTGCTGAGAAGTGGTTATATTTGGGCAGAACAGATTCGCTATTAGATTGTGTGTAGAGTATGACAGAAAGAGAAGAGTCAAGAGTGAATCCAAGGTTTAGGGCCAAAAAATTGAGTAAATGGACATGGGGAAACTGCAGAAGGATCATTCCTATGGATATAATTTAAGATTTTAATTCTCACCAAGTTTGCATAAAACACTCATCAGACATGTAAGTGGAAGTATTCAGTAGGTGGTTGGGTGATTTGAGAAGAATTAAATTTTGGAGCTCTCAGCATATAAGATTTATAGCAAAATTGCTAGTTGTCTATATGATATCCATTTATAATTCTACTTCACTAATAGAATTTCCTTATTACCAAGAATAGCAATATGCATTTCTAACCTCTTTTGTAGATCAGGGTATTCAAAAAGATGTTCTCATAAGTTCTTGGGTGAGGCTTCCAAGAAGACCTTTAAAAGTAACTAATTTAGCCAGCAAGCTTATTTCTGTAGTTTTTCTTATCTATCTTCTCCCCAGCTGGACATGAGGAGATCCAGCAATCTAACTGATTGTGAGGATGGAAGAAACACTGCTATAAGAGTAAAGAAAGCTGAGGATGAGCCTTGGTGCACAGCAACATTAGAGGACTGAGAGGTGAGAAGATTCTAGCACTGAACACCAAGATGGAGAGGAGGGAAGTTCAAGGAAAAGAAGCCTGAGGATTGACCATTGGATTTAGGATTAGTGACATCGATAACTGAGGACAGAGGAGTGGTAGGGAAGCAAAGTTGCTTGAAGATCAAGTGCAATAATATACATGAAAATATGTAACTATCTGTTTTGAGATCTTTTTAAAAATGGACAGATCTCATGAGAAATAAGTGGTCCAAATTGAGACTTTATCTGAGGGACTTATGGACCCCTATTTACAATTTCTGATCTTTGACATGTTTGGTTTTGTTTCTTTGTCGTAGTCTCAAAAATCATATAAGTATTAGAGAAAGGATATGACAGTTTTAAAGAAAAGAAGAAAAATAAAAACTGGAAAAGGCAAAGTTAAGATCCTAGTATATATATCATTATCATTCTTAAATTTCAAATTTAGAGAGTAGACATTTTTCATGGCATTAAATGTTTTACTAAAACATGCTTTTAATGGTTACACAGATTTTTAAATTGCCATCATAATAGATGTGTTATAAATTATAACTAGCTTAAAACTAGAATATTTGTAAGAGAAGAAGTGAAGTGAAAGGGAGAAGAAGAAAGAAAGACATGTGACGTATTGGCCATTCTAAGATCAATGTGTTGTATAATTTTCTGCTAGAATTCCATGTCTTATATACAGCCTATTGAGTTTAGAAAATCTCAGCAACTAGAATTTTGCTAAATGATTTCCTAATTTAAAGTAATTTTCTCTAGGTTTACATGAATATTTTTTCCTAGTTTAATGGAATTTAGTACAATGCAAATGCTGTTAGAAAAGTCAAATTAACTTTGCCTCTTGTTCTGTCAAGAAATTCCAATACAGTAGTTTTAGAATTCTGTTCCTCATCTACAATATATTTACCAGAGAAAGCAGAAAATTCATCATTTAGAAAACAAGAATACACAGGGAGTCTCATTCAGATGAGAAAATGATTTTATGTAGTCTATGCTTGAGAAGCCTTTCCTACTCTCATAGGTCATCTCTTAAAATTAATCCCCATTGCCTTATTTTCCCCAAATCCTCTGATCTACAAGTTAGGACCCAAACCCCACCACTTCCCTGTACCTTATCGTTAACTAAAGGTAATATTTGTCACTCTATTTTCTGACCTGCTCTCTTAGCACATTGTATCACATATTTTCATATTGTATATTATACTTCTCTACTTTATCTTTAGATTGTTACACTTCTGTAAGTCAAATTACCACACTGAAGTTCCCTTGCTAAAGCATGACAACATCTCATCATTATTCATGGATATGAAAATGGTGTTTTATTGTTCATATTAGTTTTTTACTTAATTTTTCTGCTTATTTTTCAAGTGTTGATAGAAAAAAAATCTCCACATAATAACTCATGAAATAATAATGTTTAACTAAGAATCTATAAATTACTCTTTTCAAGTTTAAGAAAGAATCAGCCATTCTCAAGGATTTCATTTTTTTTTAAACCTTCATTCACTATGAGAAAGAGAGACAGAGAGAGAGGATAGATGGCAAGGGGTTGACTCCATACTTTCCTAAACTTTTCTCCATAAGAAGTATCTGAAAATCATCATTACATCATTTTTTTTGCAAGCTACTCCTAGTTGTGCCTAAATATGCCAGCATATTATTGGAAATGCTAAATATTAAATCATTTTGTCATTGTCCTTAATAGTTTAGTAGCTGGTAATAGTTTCAAAGTACAGAAACATCTGTTCTTAGTTTATCTATCATAAATTTTATTCGTAGAATAATGTACCTTATTGGTTCTTTTTGATAGCTTACATTCTGTTTTTCTAGGTTTTAGCTCCTCTCTGTTAAGAGTAATCTAATGGGATCACAACAGCTTTATTTGGACAGATACTTTCTTTTTTTCTTTTCTTTTCTCTTCTTTTTCTTTTCTTTTTTAAAATAAGGAACCTTATTTCCTATCTTTTGTTTTGCTTTAGGCAACAGAAGCTAGTTAACACAGGAGGTCCATAAAGTAATATACAACACACTCATATGATAAATTTTTGAAATTTCTATGTATTCATTAAAAGCAAGTGTTAGTAAACCATTTAATGTTATGAAATCTATTATCCTATTTTATGATGTAAAAATAGGTTACAAAATGGTATTTTAATAGGATTACATGTTTGTAGGTACAATGTAGATTTAAAAAATCTATTAGGAAACAATGCTCACGTGAATGTTTTTCAAAACTTCTAAAGTTTGCACATTGTATAAGCACTATTTTCAAATTTCAAAAAATCCTATTAAAAGATATAGAAAATCAAATAAAAACAAAATAATTCAAAGGAGTAAACAGTTCTGGATCATCTAATGGTTCTTACTATCTCTGAATCTGATAATCTGGGTTTGATTTTTTAAGTACAGAGCAGAATATTAAATTCCCAGAGATTAAGGTTGAGATGCATGTGCAGATAGTACAACCCGCAGAGACATTTGTTTCCTTAGGCACCCTGTGTCTACTGCCAAGATAGTGCCAACCTATTATTTTGGAGTAAAGTTCATACATCACTTTCAAATGATGATGTCACATGTGCACTTGGTCTCACTAATACTGCCTCTGACTAATTATATTAAAATTCAGTGAACCATGGAAATGTTATACACATGAGATGGCACACACAGAGATACACATTGACTTAACATCAGCAATTGACAAACAAGGCCTCAGTCTCAAGACACCATATGGAGTAATGAAATGCTACTTGGGATTTGGTGAAGCAAAGGCTGCATTAGGCATTCCATGAAGCATGACTGATTCATCCATGTAGAGACAAATCTTATTTTGAGCCTATATTTTACTTTTCCCTGAGTGTCTGAAAATCAGAGAGTGTGAAAAAATTCTCCTGAGAATTGAAATTCAATGTAGAAAATGGTACAATAAATAAAACTCCATGCAACCCATGGAGAATTTTGATCATACAGAACACTCTTGCATTAGCAATGGCTCCAAAGATATAAGACCCAAGCCATGAAAAAAGCATTTTCTAGAAAGGGCCCTTGGCTTTGATATTCTCTTTTCATCCCACCCTGACACAGTCCTAATTTACTGATGGTCAGGAATACACAATATACAGTTATACTTTATGTATCAGTCTCTAATTAACAAGAGGAATTTTCTAGGATAAAGAGTCCTGTAAGCCTGAATTTTTCTTTTTTCTCTTTCTAGACAGGAGATCTAAAATGTGTATTTATTTAGTGCTTAATGAAACAAATCAACTTTAAAATATTTTGTTTCAAGGTGAGTTTATTTCATCATTGTAATAGATATAATAACATGATATGTAGTTTTATTATAAATTCCTATTCATTTTATTTTGAATTTAGTAAGATTCTTCTCTACTGGATGAGGTTTTAAAACATTATCTCTTTTTATTAAGAACTTTTCCAGGGCTTCCTAGGTGGCACAGTGGTTGAGAATCTGCCTGCCAATCCAGGGGACATGGGTTCGATCCCTGCTCCAGGAAGATCCCACATGCCGCGGAATAACTAAGCCCGTGCACCACAACTACCGAGCCTGTGCTTTAGAGCCCGTGAACCACAACTATTTAGCCCATGTGCTGCAACTACAGGAGCCCACATGCCTAGAGCCTGTGCTTCCCAACAAGAGAAGCCACGGCAATGAGCAGCCTGCGCACCACAACGAAGAGTAGCCCCCACTCACAGCAACTAAAAAGAAAGCCCGTGCACAGCAAAAAAAGACCCAACACAGCCAATAAAATAAATTAATTAATTAATTTAAAAAAAAGAACTTTTCCAGAAATAAAATACCATTATTCAAAAATGTGTCCTGTGTAGGCTGCCAAGTATCTTGCAATAATGCTGACACTTGTCTACAACAAAAATGTCCAACTGGGGAATAATTTCCTGCTCTTATTCCATTGAACATTTTCCTTCAAAAAGTTTATATCTCTGGTATATTCAGGATATTAAGAAAGCTGACAAAGAGACTAGATACTGTTGTCACATGAAAAGGATCTATTTTGATTAGAACATTCTGTCCACATGTTACAAAATGTGGATATCATAATAATCCCTGAAACTATGCTTTACTGAGCATCTAATAGTCCATACACTGAACAGGTGCTTTATATATATATTATTTCTGTCAATAGAACTCTACCAAGGGAATTTTTTTTTATTGTGAGTTTGAGGTTTTTGCTAGTATTTATTGAGTATTTAAGAGTTTTACAATCATCATTGACTTGAAATTACAATAAAGTAGTACTTTATAGATAAGAAAAGTGAGAACCAGAGGACTTAAATCAGGTTTCCAAAGTCACAGTTAGTAAGTGGTAGAGATGTAAATGAAGCCAAATTTTCTATGTCTCTATAACACATTTTTTCCTTCTGCAATGTTGTCTTCCTTTTATGGATTTCCTTCTTCAATATTATTTACTAACATCCTAGCAGAGTGTATGGACTTGCGAAGAAAAGACCATACTCTATTCCTGTTTGTGTTGACACAATACTTAGAAGAGTACCTTATACACAATAAGACTTCAGTGAAAGTTAATTAAGGTAACATGTGAATCGGGAGCTTAATTAATTATCTTCAAATATACTGAGCATTAGTCACTTAACAGAGACCCATTGCGAAAGGTCATTTTGTTGGGCCCACACAGCTTCTGTACGTGAGTGTGTGTGTGTGCGTGTGTGCGCAACCTGTATGAATTCTAAAGTGATTTCACACAAACACATGCAAACACTCTGCATTTCCAGATTTTCTTTGATAACTCTCAGCTCATCTTTCCCCATGGCAACAATCTGCTGTAGACAAGCAGCTGACCTGTTTAGGGGGAACTGTGCAATTCACCACAGTCCCCACTACTTGCTGTATCCCAGAGTTAGCCAGCTTCTACTAGGTTATCTTTACGTTACCTTTCTGGTCCCATAGGTAATTGCATTAGTGATTTCCTGTTGCACAATTGCATAAAACCAGGTATTTCCTAAACTGACATAATTCACCAGAGATTTCATATAAAGCCTACAATTATGCTGCTTCAGTATTATGTTGTGACATTTAATATTTGTATTTAAGGGGCACAAGTTTACATTATACTTGACATTTTCAAAAACAGTAAGGAATTAATATTAAAGCTGATCTTTTTAATAGGATACTGTGTCCAGATTTCCATAACAGGTAGGAGAAAAAACAATGCCAGTAAAAAGTCACTTCAAAATATTAAATAAATTGTGACTCAGCTTTTACGTATGGTTGTGATGAAACAGCAGATGAAATTTGCTGTAGGGGAGGTTTTTCTCCAGCAGTAGGACACTCAGAATGGCAATGGGACACAATGAGGAGGATGGATATATGGTCACCAAATGGTAACAGCTGCTCTACTATTCTTTAAACCACAGAGCATACCAGACGGGTATTTTTTGCAATATATTTTGACAATGATGGACCTCTGCGTATTTAAACTCCTGATAAATACCATTTCTTAGGCTTGGAGAATCCCTTTTATCTGAGTAAAGAGAAGTTGTTGCTGGAACAGAAATTTAACATTGGATAACCTTGTCTCAACTTTCACTTGAAGAGATGACTAAAACACTGTTTTAGTTTTCAAATGAAATTTACTGTCTAAATATTCTAGACATAGATGATTATTCAAATGTTAACTTAGATATATGTAAAGCTTGAATGACACATTTTAATAACTGAAATCTCATATCTTGAAAAAAGATTAGAAGGGATTAGTAAGTATTTTTTTTCTTTGCTCTGTCATCACCTAGATAATGCACTAAGATATTGTGCATGTAAAAACCCATGAAAGCTTAAAATGAAAGGAAAAATGTTTTATGAGGCTTTGTAAAGTAGCTATATAGAAAGTATAAGTTATTTATGTTTGTTAAATAGCATACACTGCAGATTGCAGGTTCAGGTTTTATATGAAGACAGTCTCTTCTTCAGTGTAGATCTATCTTCATTAGAACTAGTAGCGTGCTTAATCAATTGGAGGGAGGGGGATATGGGGGTATATGTGTAAATACAGCTGATTCACTTTGTTGTACAGTGGAAACTGGCACAACAGTGTAAAGCAATTATACTCTAATAAAGATCTGAAAAAAAATTTAGCCTTGCAAACTGTATTTTCAATAGTAAATGAATGTAGACAGTTTAAAAAATTTGTTTTTATTCTGAACCTTGTTATGGCTTCACACACATTTAAGATCACAGATTAAGCTCGTCTAAAATTACGATTTTTTTTCTTGGAAACCACCTTTGCTTTTTTCTACTAGGACACAGCAGGCACAATTAGGCAGACCCCTGATCTTCCTTGTAATGTTTTTTCATTCTTTTTTTAGTAGTTAGAAGCCTAGAGTAAATGTAATGCACAAAAAACCAAAAAAATTATGTGCAAAAAAATGCAGAAAAAAGTTCATAACAGAGAATTAAAAGAAATAGATAAATCAAACTCCTTAAGTTCTAAAGTTCTAATTGAATAACTTAGGACCATAGGATAGCATAGACTAACTATTAGTCCCAAGCCTTCCATACTCTAACATATTACATCTTATATCAACTTATAGTATACTTTCAAAATACTTTAAATTTCCCCCAAAGAGTATAATGTTTGATTTCCTCTATATAAAGTGCATAGCATAAATTATTTGATTAAGGCAGATATTATCACAATAGAAAGTTTAAAAAGTCAGTCCACTTAACAAGGAGAAAACTAATTTTCAAAGCCACATTCATTCTTAAAAAACAGAGCAAAAGAGTGAATATTTTATCTGAATAATCCTTTTCGAATCTAGTATTCATACAGATTATCAATTGCATCTCTACAAAATTCACAATATTATAATAAAAATATGACTTAAAGTGCACAATATGTGCCAGATAATTTACATACCAACCTATTCTGTGTTCAACATTAATATGTTTCATTATGATAATTTTGAAGCTGAGGAAACTGCAGCTCAAACCAGTTTCAAGAAATTTGTGAGTTCTCCAGCTATAAAATATTACAAGCAGAATTCAAACCCAGTTGTATCTGATTTAACAGTTCACGCCCTCTACGTTGATCTCAACAGAGTAAGAATAATCCACCATGGAAGGAAAGTTATCTCTAAAAATACATATTTTAAAATAATAAAAGAGGTAGATAAATGAGATATTGTAGTGCAATATATGTGGATGTAATGCGTATGTATAGTTATATTAACACAAACAAGTGACAGTAGAATGACAATTTGAATTTTGTAGTGCTTTCCAGAAATTTTTTTTGATGGTTGCATTTTAACCTTGTAATTAAGCTGAGGCTAGAATTAATGCTTTTTCAATTACAGAAAGCATCCTAACATGATGGATTCATCTGTCCTAAAGTGAATTTTTCATTGATTCTTTATGTTTTATGTTTTAGAGCATAAAGCATATGTTGATGTTTTAGAAAACAGATAAAAAATTGCTTATATTGAAATGCCACCAAGGTTTTTTACACGATTGGTTTGTTAATTTCATTAAACGTTTGTATCTATTTTTGTTTAGTCTTCGCAATAAATGTCAAAGACAAACAGTTTTATACGGAAAGGTCAACATTTTAAAAGGAAAATCCAACTTTTCTAGAAACAAACCGTTTTTTTGGTAGCCTGAGTAGGAAAATAATACGCTCAATACTCATTTTAGAGTCATCCTCTGATATTGTGGACTAGCAGATACTAAATGTATAAGGATGTAGTCCTTGCAAGCCTGGTCTATGTGGAGCAGGTATAGGGGACAACTGTCTATCATCCTGATGCATTGAGGGTAGAATTAGTGCCATTTTAGTGTTTGTATATTTGGTGTCTTGAACCTAGTAGGTACTCAGTAAATATTGATGGAATGAAGTGAACAAGTAAATGAAAAAAACAAAACAAAACAAAACAAAACAACAGTCTTTTATTTCTCCATAGATTGAGCTGCACCACAGAATAGGTTTCATAGATTTAAAAATAACAAACATCTTCAGCATTCTGTTTTGGTTTCTGAGGGGAAAATAACATAAAATGTGGTCCTTGCCCTCAAAAACTTACCTATAGAAAGATGTCATAAATACTTGCAAACTTGAATAGCTCCCCCTAAACTGATCTACTTAGAAGGTCTGAAAAGTAATTGTAGAAATACTACTTGGTAGTATACAATTTATTGTCAATGACTGAAACTTTCTGTGATATAAAAGCTCAGATGTCTGAATAATCAGTTCAGGCTGGATTGGCCATGGGAAGCTTTTAAAGAATCAGTAATGGATTGCTAGTTTTGAAGAATGGATATAGTAAGAAGAGGACAGGTAATGCCATTCTGGTTGATGGAATGGTAATCAAAAGTGCAGTGTTATAAATACACTGGAATATTACTCAGCCATAAAAAGGAATGACATTTAGCTATCTGTAGTGAGGTGGATGAACCTAGAGTCTGTCATACAGAGTGAAGTAAATCAGAAAGAGAAAAATAAATACCATATGCTAACGCATATATATGGAATCTAGAAGAATGGTACTGATGAACCTAGTGGCAGGGCAGGAATAGAGATGCAGACATAGAGGATGAACTTGAGGACACCAGGGGGAGGGGGCGAGGGGAAGCTGGGACATAGTGAGAGAGTAGCACTGTAATATACACACTGCCAGGTGTGAAGTGGCTGGTGGGAAGCTGCTGCAGAGCATGGGGAGATCAGCTTGATGCTTTGTGAGGACCTGGAGGGGTGGGATGGGGCGGGATGAAACTAGCACAATACTGTGAAGCAATTATACTCCAATAAAGATTTAAAAAAAGTGCAATGTTAAATTAGTTACCTGTTCTCAATAAATCAATAATTATTGATTATGATTTATTGGGAAAAATATGGGAACTAGTTGATGAGGCTAAAGATAAGAATACAAACAAGTTACGCTGAACCTTAAATAAAAGATTATGAAAACAATTATTTTTTATATTTGGTTTGGACTTGAAATCAAGATATACCAAAAAGTCATTATAGTACCCAGACATTTTATCCAAATTCATTATATTGCTTTGTTCCTTCTGCTTCCCCTTGTTATTTTCTAAAACAGTCTATGCTCAATTTTCTTTCAAAAGTAGACCTAGAAGCAGAGTATTAGCATTGTATATACAGGAAGAATAAGAAGATTCCATTATGGAGAAGAATTAATGCTCATAAGAAATATTCTACAGGTGTGAAAAATGGCACAACCAAAATATAATTCAGTGACAAGTTCAACATATGTATGACAACAATATTAATATTGCTAAGGTCATAAAGAAAAACTGAAGAAAAGCGAAAATAAGAAAAAAAATCCCACTGGAAATTATGTTAAACAGCAGTTTGGAGAACAAAACAAATGGTTTGAAATCAAATAACTATGAGCATATCAGATTTATATGCATTGTTTTAACAGTCAGTAATAAACCTGACAGAAAAAAAAATGGAAAATTGATGATAGCATATTAACAAGGGACTGAATGTCTAGAGTGTTTCACTTGTAAATAATTAGCTAATATAATTCAGTCACGTTGGGCAAAATCATTAATATTCCAAGCCATGCCAAAAGGAAATATCATATATAACAATTTGTTCTCGTGTCTTTCCTCTTAAAAAAAACTAATTAAAAAAATCAGAATTTTCTCTGATTGGTTCTTCTTTGTGAACATTATGTCTAAGATTTTGTATTATATCAGGAAAGATTTAAAATATTTTCCAATATTTATGTGCTTCTATTTCTACTACAATGGGTCCTAGACAATTCTAGTGGCTTTGAACCTTTGTCATGAATCTTTCAAAAATTTCTGGCAAATAGCTGATTGTCAGTTATAAACATAAGGACTTTCATTCTTTGTATATACACTGCCATCATAAAAATATAATATACAGAATCTCAGATGTCCCATATAGATACACACATATGCACACACAATTGATTGATGAGTTGACTGATTTAAAATTTTAGTTAGAATTTAGCCTAAACAAAATTATGACATAAGCTCAGATGATTGTTGGCATCTGAATTACCAGGCCTTTCCCTAATATTCCTAGTTCAAAATTACTCTATTGTGACATCAGTCTTGGGCCTCGGCTCTTGTTCTAACCCTTGCACTAACTCTTGCTTCTGCCCAACATGTGCTTGTCAAAAAGTTATGCCTTCTACTGCAATGAACATTGTGGTACATGTTTCTTTTTGGATTATGGTTTTCTCTGAGTATATGCCCAGTAGTGGGATTGCTGAGTCATATGGTAGTTCCATTTTTAGTTTTTTAAGGAACCTCCAAACTGTTTTCCATAGTGGCTGTACCAGCTGACATTCCCACAAACAGTGCAGGAGGGTTCCCTTTTCTCCACACTCTCTCCAGCATTTATTATTTCTAGATTTTTTGATGATGTGAGGTGATACCTCATTGTGGCTGTGACTTGCATTTCTCTGATGATTACTGTTGTTGAACATCTTTTCATGTGTTTGTTAGCCATCTACTGGACTAAATCTTTCCTTCTATTGTTTCATAGCACTTTGATTAAACTGCTCTAAATCCCCATATGTATTTTCTTATATTATGTCCAAAGATTGTGTACCACATTACCTTATGTTACCATTGCTTTTGTAAGATTTTTTTGTCAAAATTAAATTCTGAAATCTTTTTCAGGGAAGAAAATCACAGTCCTGTTTGTTTTTTAAATTTCCAATAATTTGTATAAAAGTGGCAAAAAAACCTAATTTAGTTTCTTTAATTTTTCTTTAAGTTCTTAACTAACCAATTAATATTTCCCTTATTATTAAGAAGGGCTTTATTGTTTTCCTGCATTGTAACATGTACAATTTGCTACTACCTTTTATACATATGTTTTGAATGGCTCTTCCACATATTGGAATATAAACTACGTGAGGTCAGAGACCATGCTTGTCTCTTTGTCTCCTCACCCTTGTTTACTTTTTCACATTTAAATCTTGTAAAGCATAACTTCTTTCTGCACAGGACCTCATAAACTGTTGATTGAGTTCAATTAAACATATAAATTAAAAAAACAGAGGTAATCTCAAGTTTTGGAGGGAGTGAGGGAGATTAATAAATAACCAGACGATTGTGGCAAGTGTTATAATTCAGGTGACAAGGCCCAGTACAGTATACAATTTATGGCATGTAGTCCCATCAATTGTGCATTAGAAGGAAAGACAGAAGGAAGGAGGGAGGAAAGAAAAAAGGGAGGGAGGAAAAGAGAGGAGGACTTTCCTTTTTTTAGTATTCACAAACCAGAAAAATTTTAAATTTACAAACTATTTTTTACTAAGTTATCAGCCATCCTTGTATGTGATTTTGCCACAAAAATATGATATATACATATAAACATTAAAGTTCACATAACATTTAAGAATTATGAAATTACTAGCATGACAATCCCAAGACCATAATCTCCAAGTCAAGTACACCTTTCTTAGTATTATTACAATTAATGTTTTCTCTTACCCCACAGACAGTAGCACACTTTACTTGAAAGTACTTCGGGATAATTTTTAACTCAAATGAACATTACAAAATATATACTTTGTTTTGATTTTTTCCTCTATAAACTCCCCAGAGGGATGAAAAACTGGTGAAGAAATTTACATCAATAATTCCTTTGTCACTCTGTCAACTTAGGTTAGTTTAACAAGCATGCATTTGTTCATCTACACTGTACCCACATGCCCAAGGTTGCAGAAATAAGACAAGGACTCATTCTCAAAGACTTCACCGTCTACTTAGGTTGCAGTTATAAGGTTGTAGTTGCAGATTTCTTTCTTCCCCTTTCTCCTCCTTCTTTTCCTTTTTCCTCTCCTCCCTCTCCTGATCCTTACCAATCACCTTTTTCTGCTTTATTCTCTCCTTGTAGGTTTGCGTAAATCTAACATCTGGCAAAGTGAGAACTAGATTCCTCTACCAAACATGAGTAGTTTAAGTTTCGACAGTCTCATTTGCAGTGAAAAATCTGTAGAGTTATAGCAGCTTGCAAATTATTTTATCCAAGAATTTAAAACTCTATCTTCTAAAAGTTTTCTAGTGCTACATGTCCTAAAATATTAATACATAAATTATAAGTGACCTAAGAGAGACCCTATTTACCATCATTCTACAATGTGATCTTGGGGAAAGCTCAAAGGTGTATGTGCATGTGTGTGTATGTACATAAATATCCATCTTCTTGATGTGCTCAGATTTATATGCCAAGTTCTGTTTAGCATTAGTGGAAGTTATATATGTACATAAATGATTATTTACTTGGGGCCACCTCCTTCCAGTGCTTTCAACATTTTCTATCACCACTAATGTTCAGTAAAGGCTTTTAAGCTATGTCTCTACCACCAGAGGATCTGGAAAATTTACTAGATCCAAAGCATTCAGATATATTTGTCTCATATTTTAACCATGCAAGTCAGTATATATCATGTTTTAATTATCTCATTTGCTTCACAATTTTCCTTTCTGGATTAGTTTTCTTCTTTTTCTTCCAATTCCTACATTATTTGTTTTGTTATATAAATTTAGATGTTACCAGTAGCTCAGCTTGTTGTTTGTATACTCAAGGTAAAACTGTATGAGTTTCCCATTTCCCAAATCCTTGAGGTTTCATTGCCTTTCTTTCCTATTCCTTGTAGTTAATACAAAGGAGGGCCCTACCATGTATGGTCTGAATGTTTGTACCCTCCCAGTTTATATGTTGATCTCAACCTCAAAGGCAATAGTTTTAGGAAGTGGGGCTTTTGGAATGTGCTTAAGTTATGAGGGTGGAGTCCCTATGAATGGAATTAGTGCCATATTAAAGAGGCTCCTGAGAGTTCTCTAGCCCCTTGTACCATGTGAGGATACAAGAAGTCTGCAACCTAGAAGGGGATTCTCAGTAGAACCCAACCATGCTGGCCCCCTGATCCTGGGCTTCCAGACTCCAAAACTATGAGAAATGAATTTCTACTGTTTATAACCTACCCAGTCTGTGGTATTTTGCTATAGCAGCCCAAATGGACTAAGACAGCTCCTTTCACAGGTGGTGACCTGTGAGCTATAATCTGTGCTGTCTGAGGTGTAGTGGCCTGAGTCTTCAAATGCTAGAAGTCAAAACCAAAGATTAATGTAGGTGGCCACCCCAGATGCTGGAAGGTTAAGAGATGTCAGAAATCCTGCTTATGTCTTTCAATTGAACCAGTTGTGAAATAGCAACCTAAATGAATAAAAATAGTATTTTCAAGTTGACACAGAACATAACTCTTATAATTTTTGTTTTCATGAAAGACAAAAATGTATATACTAGGGAAAATAAAAATATATAATTTGAACTAGAATATATTTTTATTAGAATAATTTAAATTGCTCCTCAAACTGTTCTCTGAATTGAACTGAAGTGAATTGGTATATATACCTTATGTGCTTTGAATTGTTGTTTTATCTGTTGCTGCCTTTGCTTTGTGAATTCAGAGGAACTCTTTATTTATTCCTCTCTTTTTTCCTCTCTGGTTTGTGTTACTTAAAGCGGAGAAAGTGCCAAGTAGACTTGACTAAGAGAAATGTGTATAATTATTGTACTGCTCTTTTCAATAGCTTTTCTTATAGTTTTATCCACCTTGCCCTTATTTGAAGTCTCTGACGTGCATCTATAATTTAAAAATTCACACAGCTTGGAGAAACAAAGTAAATACTGTGGCATTCTCTCTTGTTCTTATATATACCATAAGACCTTTCCATTATAACTTAACTTCACCCAAAGTCCTACCATATATGGATTCATTTTATTATAGTTTGTCAAATACATATCCATTCTAAATTCTTCTGTAAGCATTGAATATTTGATGTAATGTGAGACTAAGAAATAACATACCTTGCAATGTATATTATCAAAAGTAAAGAAAAAGATTATAAAACCTTATACTAAGATTGTGAGAAATGATGATCATGAGATAGTAAATAGAAAGAAAATTCTCAGTAGACATTAATTATTATCACCAATGAAATAGTAAAAAATGTCATTTGCAATCCTTTAATTTAGCATGCAGTCTACATTTCTATGCTCTTTAGGCAAATATATGCAATATCTATCTATCTATCTATCTATCTATCTATCTATCTATCCATCTATCATCTATCTACACAATCCTTCATAGTTTTATCTTTAACATGATAATAATACACAAGATAGAGGACATCTAATCTGTCAGGTATTGTTTTAAGAACATTAAAACATATTTCTCTGTTTAATATTTACAAGAGCCTTATGATACAGGCCCTATTTTCATCGCCCCTTTTTCTTGTTTTGGAAATTTAAGCACAGAGAGATTCAGTTTTTTTCCTCCAAATCACGTAGCAAATAAGTGGCAGACCTAGACCTGATGTCCCAGCTCTGAAGCTGTTGGGTTGTTACTCTTAACAGGTCAGCACTGCTGACATTTCATCCATCACACAGAAGCTTTTGGAAGAATATTAATAACAATGTGATACACTAATAGTAGGAAATGCTGAATTTAGCACAAAGAAAAACAAAAATAAGAACTTTATAAATGTACATTCATCACCATTAAAACTTACACAAGCTACTTCAGAAGAAAATCTGTAGTTCTTTCACACATACTGACATTTGAGCACCTATATAGTTTATAAAATGGCAAACATTTTTGAAGCTTCTACTGTAAGGAAGGCAATCTGGTAGACAGCTTAATGGATATGCGTTGCTTTGTTGAAGCACCACCTGAATCCTACAAGGTATTTTTTAACAATCATATTTTATAGGTAAAGGAATAAAGGTTCACAGAGATTATTCAAGAGTCTTTCAAGATGACACACCCAGGTAACTATGGTATTATAATTCAAATCTAGATATTTTTAACTCCACAGAGACACTTGAGAACTACTACAGTGATAAGAGATAGACTTGAAGGTTTTATAGGTCTCTCACTAACCCCACTTCTTAATCACAGTAACCAATTTATGACAAAAATTAGTCTTCTGTATTTTCCCTAACACAACTTTATTTCTTTTTATTAAACTTATAACTATTTGGTAGTATATTTTATTGTCTTTTTTTTTTCTATCAGAATGTGAGCTGTGAAAGAGGAAAGTTTATTTTGTTCAAAGAATATACTGACGAACAGGAATTTAAGAAAATTATATTAAGGCAAGAAGTACATCAGTGTTAACCATGAAGGTAGAAGTTTTAACACCTGGTTTCCATTTCAAAGACCATTAGTGCTCTGGCTAATGTCTGCTTGAGAAACAAATCTCTGCTTTATCTATGAGATAAATAAAAATTTTCTTAAAACTAACTTTTTAATGTTTTACAAATGAATACATTGCAATTAATTATGCAATAGAGTAAGTGAAGATATTCTGATATAGGAAAGACAAATATCAGATTCCAAGAAAGATAATGATATATTTTGCTTTTCTACTTTGCATCTCATAGAAAATGATCCCAAAAAGCACACAATGGGGCAGCAATCTGCCAGCATTGTACAAGTTAATAAAAAACAGTGAACTTAGCTCAACTCGATGCTCTGTGATGACCTAGATGGGTGGGATGGGGAGGGGGCTCCAAGAGGAAGGGGATATATGTATACATATAGCTGATTCACTTCATTGTACAGCAGAAACTAACATAACATTGTAAAGCAATTATACTAAAATTTTTTTAAAAAGTTAGCAAAGGAGGTTGATAAACAAACAAGCAAACAAACAAAAAAGCAGAGAACTTGTGAAACAGGAGGGAATTGGACAGGGAACAACCTTTAAAAGAATGGCACAGTGATAGGATACAACATAAACTGATTAGAAGCAACTAGGTCCAAGATGGCGGAAGATTTGACTTCCAGTGGACCTTGAGCATCATTATATGTTCATTGTAATATACTGGCATGCTAAATGACACATCCAGCAGCACCATGACAGATCAGAGGCTAACCATAGAAGGCCAAATAGTGGGCAGTGGCCCAATTCCTGGAAGCTCCTGCTCCTTCCCCAAAATAGTTGGAATAATCCTCCCACTCATTAGCCTATGAAATTACCCAGCCCATAAAAACTAACCACCTTGGACTTCCTAGGTGGCACAGTGGGTAAGAATCCACCTGCCAATACAGGGGACATGGGTTTGATCCCTGCCCCAGGAAGATACTACATGCCATGGAACAACTAAGCCCATGAGCCACAACTATTGAGCCCATATGTCACAACTACTGAAGCCCACGCACCTAGAGCCTGTGCTCTATAACAAGAGAAGCCACCGCAATGAGAAGCCCATGCACCACAACGAAGAGTAGCCCCTGCTAGCCACAACTAGAGAAAGCCCGTGTGCAGCAACGAAGACAATACAGCCAATAAAATAAATAAATAAATTTATAAAAACAAAAAAGCTAACCACCCCGTATTTTGTGGCCTCTCAGTTTCTGAGATGGCCCACACTCTATCTGTGGAGTGTATTTCTCCCAGAGCCATTCTTACCTTTTGAGATGGAAGCATTCCATCTATGGAATGTGTATCTCTCTAAATAAATCCATTTCTTGCCTATAATTTTGTCTTTTATTGAATTCTTTCTATGATGAAATATAAAGAACATGAGTTTCATTAATTCCTGAGACCAGGTATGTGATCTCAGTTTTCGGCTGGGTTCGCGTTCTGGCACGTGGGGTTCAAGTCCCAATCTGGGTTTCAGGCTGGGTTCGAGTTCTTGCATGTGGGTTCAAGTCCAATCTTGCATGGTTTCACTTTGAGATGGATGATACCAGTTTTGGAGGTTATAAAGATGAAGGAATACAGATAGAGAAAAATGAATAGGTTCATGATAGTTGTATTAAATGATTACAGATTCTTAATTCTCCTTCTACATATACTTTTTAAATGTATCTTTATGATTCTCTATCAAGAAATGGAATCTATTTCCCTACTTTTGAATCTGAGCCAGTATGACCTGCAGAAGTGATGGTGTGTGAGTTATAAACTGAGGCCTCAAGAGTACTTGTGTGCTTTCATTTACTCTTTTATAATGCTTCCTCAACTATTGAACAACAGGAAGCCTAGGCTAGCCTAATGAAGTCACATGGGTCAGAGTCACCCTGGATGGCCCATCCCAGACCCCAGAGATGTGAGTGATACCAGCCAAGATCATAAATGTCTCAGCAAACTCACCAGTTGACCATAAGTGATTGAGCAAGAAAACTGAGAGCAGTTGAGCCTAGGTCTGAAGAGAAAAAACAGCCCATCCGACCTGCAGACTAATAAGTACATAAATGTTACTGCTTTAATCCACTGAGATTTGGAGGACTGGTATTTATATAGCATTATTGTTGTAATTAATAACTGATCCACTAGCAAAATATCACTAGAAATTATCTTACTGTTCTAGCTCTGTCATTAACAGTTAGGGTGAATATAAATAAATGAGGCAACTTCTACTTTTTTACAATGCAAAAAAAGGGTGAAGATTTATTCAGAGGACTTCTAAAACCTCTTTGTTCTCATATTTTAGGGTTCTAGGAATTGAAGAAGTAGAATTCTAGATTGCAATCCATAAATTTAGCCTTTTAAAGAAAAATAGAATTTTGTCTCTTAAAAATATTGATTAGAGAGACTATTTCATTACTAACATATCATTTCTCATTTATCATTTCTAGTGTTTATAAATAAAAGCAAAGAAAAAATGAATCTTGTCACTGGAAGATATTTGCCAACAAAAACATTAAAAGACTCTAAAAGCAAATGAGCTGCTTGCTCAGCCATGGGAAGAATAAAATCAAACTAAAATATTGGAAGTACATTCAAATGCTTAAGGATGAAAAAAATGCAGTATCCAGGTAAACAAAATCAAAGCCCCAAAGATTATATAAATATATTTGGCTTTTATAGACAGTAAACAATTATATAGAATTATAAGAATGATAATATTGGACTTCTAAAAGAATAGTGAAGAGTCTTAAATGTTTTTAGGAGACAACACATTAACATAATGTCCATCTGGCTCCTGGATAAAAGGAACCTCTATCTCTTAAAGTAAGTGTATTATAATGCATATTTATCTCAGTCATATTTTCAAAACTAAATCCACAGTACTCTCTAAGCATTGATACTAAGTGAAGGGGATAGACCCAGAACAATTTATGACAAAGGTAATTGTGATCTCCACTTGTGGACTTTCATTTAAACTAAGGGGCCGAATAGCTAATGTAACTGATAAAATTATTTTAGGACCGGGATTACTGAGTGATAATTCTATCCCTCCATGATCATGTTTTCACATTTTTACAAGACATTACAATAGCTCAGCCTGAGTGAATAAACATCTATGGGAGAAACCAGTAAGAGTGAAATTTTGGGGTTGTATTACACACTCAGGCCACACCATGATGAGCCATATTATAGAGAAACATCTACTCACATGCAGAAAATAATATAAATAGAAACAAATAAAGTCGATGTTACACTTTAATTATACTGATTGATAAAATAACTTGTGAACCTTTTTTCCTTATTTGGACTTTTTGAGGTCTTGACAATGACTAAGCTGTTAGCCACATAATTCCATGTGTTGTTTCCTGCAGCATCTGCACATCACCAATCTATCCTTTCTTTCAAATCAAACTTTGCTTCCTTATGATTTTTAGAGAAGTTAATTGTTCAACCAATCAGGGAAATGGAAATATATAAATATATATATATAATATGTAACATATATAATACATAACATATAGCATATAGGTAATATATTTATGTACATTTAAAGAAAAAAGTATATACATACACACAAACTTTAGAAAGTAACAGGAAAAAGATTCAAACTGCCTTAAACAACAAGCTTATTTAATTTGAGGCCCAGAAATAGAGCAGACTTCCATCTTTGAGTCAGTTAGAGGTCCAACAATGTTATCTTAGCTTCATTCTCTTGGGGTTATCAGCTGGCGAGACTGCTTCCCTTCTGCTCATAAATCACTGGAATGACAGTGGGACTAGATGCTTTCTTACTGGTTTCCCTGCGGGCTTGGTTCAAGTGTTCACACATGACTTAAAACTTTGGCCAAGCAGCTTCCCAGCTAGCCACCCCAGGACACGGCTCTGTGTACCAGTGGGCCAGCACTAGCCTTGGGACACCTGGGGCTCCCTAATAATCACCTTTCGACCTGGCCCCACCCATAAGCAGATCAGCACCTGGACAGAGACTCCCCTGGCCATGCAGCTAGTGGCACCTCTGGGACATCAAGTATACTAATATTTGCATTACAGGGGTCTCAGAAGGAGAAGAGAGAGAGAAAAGGGAAAGAGGACATTTCTGAAGACATAATAGCTGAAAACTTCCCCAACATGGGAAAGGAAATAGACACCCAGGTCCAAGAAGCACAGAATCCCAAAGAGTATCAACCCAAAATGGACCAGACAAAGGCACATTGTAATTAAGATGGTAAAAATTAAAGATGAAGAGAGAATATTAAAAGCCACAAGGAGAAAGCAACAAGTTTCATACAAAAGAAATCCCATAAGGCGACAAGTTAACTGTTCAGCAGAAATTCTACAGGTCATAAAGGATTGTGGTACAATATATTTAAACTAATAAAATGGAAAAACCTACGACCAAAAATATTCCACCTGGCAAGGCTTTCATTTAGATTTGATGGAGAGATCAAAAGTTTTACAGACAAGCAAGAGCTAAAAGAGTTCAGGATCACAAACCCAGCTTTACAAGAAATGTTAAAGGGACTTCTCTAAGTGGAAAAGAAAAGGCAAGAACTAAAAATAGGAAAATAATATAAGGAAAAATCTCATTGATAAAGGCAAATATATATGAAAGATAGTAGTTCAACCACTTATAAAGCTACTAGGAAGGTTAAAAGAAAAAAACTAGTAAAATAATCTATATCCACAATAAGGGACACACAAAACAGAAGACATGAAATATAAGGGTAAAAACAGTAAACACTGAGGGGGGAGTAAAAATGCATGGTTTTTTTAAAGTGCACTGAAGCTTAAGAGATCAGCAACCTAAAATAATCATATATAATAATCATGATATCACATATATCATGGTAATCAAAACCCCAAAATCTATAATGGATACACATGCAAAAAAGAGATAGCTATTCAAGCATAATACTAAAGGCAGTCATCAAGTCACAAGGGAAGAGAGACAAGACAAAGAAAGGAAGAATAAAGTGCTACAAAAACAACCCCAAAACAATCAACTAAATATACCTATCTATATTTAAATGTAAATGGGCTAAATGATCCAATCAAAAGGCGTGGAGAGACTGAATTGATAAAAGAAAAGACCCATATATATGCTTCCTCAGGACACTCATTTCAGATCTAAAGACATATACAGTCTGATAGGGGTGGAAAAATGTATTCCATGCAAATGGAAACAGAAAGAAAGCCAGGGCAGCAATATTTATATAAGACAAGATAGACTTTAAAACAAAGACTGTAAAAAGAGACCAGAAAGGACATTACATAATGACAAAGTAATTCAACAAGAAGATATAACAGTTGTAAATATATATGCACCCAACATAGGAGCACCTAAGTATATACAGCATATATTAACTGACAAAAAAGGAGAAATTGACAGAAACACAGTAATAGTAGGGGACTTTAACACCAGTTACATCAATGGACAGATCCTGCAGACAGAAAATCAATAGGGGAACACTGCCCTAAAATGACATATTAGACCAGATTGACTATATATATATATACATATATATATATATATTTACATACGTGTGTGTGTGTGTGTGTGTGTGTGTGTATAAAACATTTCATCCTAAAGGAGCATAATACACATTCTTTTAAAGTACACATGAAACATTATCCAGGATAGACCACATGCTACGCCACAAAACAAATATCAGTAAATTTAAGAAGATTGAAATCATATCAAGCATCTTTCCAACCACAAAGTTAACAGACTAGAAATAAATTAAAATGAAAAAAACCTCCAAAATCACAAACACAGGAGGATAAACGATATGCTTCTCAACTGAAGAAGTTAAAGAGTAAATTAGAAAATACCCAGAGGCAAATGAAGATGAAAGCAGAATTGTTCAAGTCAGTGGGATATGACAAAATCAGGTCTAAGAGGAAAGTTCATAGTGACACAAGCCTACCTTAGAAACAAAAAACAAACAAAAATCAAATAACCTAAACTTACACCTAAAGGAACTAGAAAAAGAAGAGTAAATAAAAACCAAAGTTAGTAGAAGGAAATAAACTGTAAAGATGAGAGCAGAAATAAACAAAACAGAAACTTAAAAAAATAGAAAAGATCTATGAAATTAAGAGCTGATGCAAAATTGATAAACCTTTAGCCAGAAGGTTTCTTCATCAAGAAGAAAAGAGGGAGGGCCCAAATCAATAAAATCAGAAATGAAAACAGATAAATTACAAGGACACCACAGAAATACAAAGGCTCATATGAGATTACTACAGAAAATATGCCAATAGCATGGACAACCTAGAAGAAATGGACAAATTCCTAGAAATGTACAATCTCTCAAGACTGTATCTAGAAGAAATAGATATTATGAACAGACCAATTACCAGAAATGAACTTGAATCAGTAATTAAAAAACAAAAAAACTCCCATAAAACAAAAGTCTAGAACTAAATGGCTTCACAGGTAAATTCTCCAAACATTTATGGAAGAGTTAACATCTATCCTTCTGAAACTATTTCAAGAAATTGCAGAGGAAGGAACACTTCTGAACTCATTCTACAAGGCCAGCATCATCCTGTTAATAAAAAAAAAAAAAAAACGGGAAAAATACACTCTCTCTCTCTCTCTCTATATATATATATACACATATATATATACATATATGCCAATATTACTGATGGACGTAGATGTAAAATTCTCAACAAAATTAGCAAATTGAATTCAAAAATATGTTAAAAAAAGTATACACTATAATTAAGTGGGATTATCCCAGGGATGCAAGGATGATTCAATATCTGCAAACCAATCACTGTGATTCACAGTACTAATAAACTAAAAAATAAAAATCATATGATCATCTCAATAGTTGCAGAAAATATTTTGACAAAGTTAACATCCATTTATTATAAAAAAATTTCTCAACAAGTTTGTATGGAGTGAACATACCTCAGCTTAATAAAGTCAATATATGGCATGCTCGTAGCTAACATCATACTCAACAGTGAAAAAGTTGAAAGCATTTGCTCTAAGATCCAGAACAAGACAAGGAGGCTCACTCTCACCACTTCTATTCAGAGTAGTATTAGAAGTCTGAGCCACAGCAATAAGAAAAGAAGAAAAAGAAAAAAAAAAAAGAATCAAAATTTTAAAAGAAGTATCATTACTGTTACTGTTTGCATATAATATGATATTATACATAGAAAATCCTGAAGGCTCCACCAAAAAACCACTAGAACTCATCAATTAATTTGGTGAAGTTGCAGTATACAAAGTTAATATACAGAAACCTGTTGTATTTCTATACACTAATAATTAATTACCAAAAAGAGAAATTTAGAAAATAATCCCACTTACAATTGCCTCAAAAAGAATAAAATACCTGGAATTAATTCTAACTCAAGAGGTTGAAGACCAGTACTATAAGGCACTGATGAAAGAAACTGAAGATGACAGAAACAAGTGGAAAAATATACCCTATTGGAAGAATTAATGTTAAAATGATCATACTCCCAAGACAATCTATAGATTCAATGCAATCCCTATCGAAATTCGAATGCCATTTTTCACTGAATTAGAACAAATAATTCCAAAGTTTGACTGGAAACAAAATACACCCTGAAGATCCAAACAATCTTGAGGAAGAAGAACAAAACAGGATGTATCACTCTCCCTGACAATAAAGTATACTACAAAGCTACAGTAATCAAAATGGTTTGCTGTTTGTTTCCATAGCTCAATGGAACAGAAAAGAGAGCTCAGAAATGAACCTATACTTATATGGGAAATTAAACTACAACAAAGGAGACAAGTATATACAATGGGGAAAGGACCACCTTTTCAATAAACGGTGTTGAGAAAACTGGACAACTGCATGCAAACAATCAAACTGAACCATTTTCTCACATCATCTACAAAAATAAACTCAAAATGGATTAAATGCTTAAATGTAAGACCTGAAACCATAAAACTTCTAGACGAAAACACAGCCAATACTTGTGTAATATCTTTGTATTCTGACAGATGACAACTAGACTCACCATGGTGATGATTTTGAAATGTATAGAAATATCAAATCACTATGTTGTGCACCAGGAACTAACATAGTGTTGTAGATTAATTATACTTCAAATACAAAAAAACAAACTCAGAGGAAAAGAGACCACAGTTGTGGCCACCAGATGTGGGGTGAGGGGAGGGAAAATTAAATGAAGTCAACATGTACAAACTTCCATTTATAAGATAAATACTGGGGAAGTAATGTACAACATGACAAAGATAATTAGCACTGCTGTACATCATGTATGAAAACTATTACAAGAGTAAATCCTAAGAGTTCTCATCACCATGAAGAAACATTTTTTCCCTATTTCTTTAATGGTGTATCTATATGAGATGATAGATATTCACTAAACCCACTGTGGCAATCATTCCATGATGTCTTTAAGTCAAATCATTATGTTGAACATCTTAAACTTATACTGTGCTTCATGTCAATTATATCTCAAAAAAACTGGAAGAAAAACAACAACAATGGAATATCACTGGACACCTATTAGAATGGCCAGAATCAGGAACACTGACAACACCAAAATGGTGGAGAGTATGTGGAGCCAGAGGTGCTCCCATTCATTGCTGGTGGTACTGCGCAATGGTACAGCCACTTTGGAAGACAGTTTTGCATTTTTACCAAACTGAACATACTCTTACATTATGATCCAGCAATCATGTTCCTTGGTATTTACACAAAGGAGTTAAAAACTTACATACACACAAAAGCTGCACACAATGTTTATGAGAGCTTTATTCATTTTTGCCCAAATTTGTAAACAACCAACATGTCCTTCAGTAGTGAATAAACAGTGCTACACCAAGACAGAGGAATATTTTTCTGCACTAAAAAGAAATGAGCTCTCAAGTCATGAAAAAACACGAGGGAAACCTAAATGTATATTACTAAATAAAAGAAACCAATTTGAAAAACCTACATACTATGTAGTTCCAACTATATGACGCTGTGGAAAAAGTAAAACTATGGAGACAGGGAAAAAAACAATTGCCAGAGAGAATGGAGGAGAAGGGCCTTGAACAGGTGGAGACAAAATGATTTTGGGGGCAGTGAAAATCCTCTGTATGATACTATCATGATAGCTACATGTCAGTGTACATTTGTTCAAACCCATAGAATGGACAATACCGAGAGTATTCTCAATTTTAAGCTATGGATTTGGGGCTATTATGAGATGTCAATGTATGTTCATCGATTATAACAAATGTACTACTCTGGTGGGGGTTGTTGATCATGAGGGAGCCTATGCATGTTTGGGGGCAGGGGGTATCTGTACCTTCCTCTTAATTTTGCTGTGAACCTAAAACTGCTACGAAAATAAAGTCTTTAAAAAAAAAGAAAAAAAAGGAAGAGAGCTTGCTCAGCCACCGTATATTATTATATTTTCTTATTGGCTCACTGCATTTATTTTTAAATTTGGTTTGTTACAAGAAACAGGTAATCTGAAAGTTTTATTATTGATAAAATACTAGGATGTTGGAGTTAAAAAGAATCTTACATATCTATGAGATCAACCATGTTATATTCTATTATGTGTGAAAAGTGAGAACCCTATTGAATCTACATTTTCAAGTTTCCAGGTCCTAGGAATCTAAGCTAATATTTCAAGGACACATGAAAAAACAAACAAACAAACAAACAATCTAATAGGATAGGTTTGCCTATAGATACTCAGCTAAAAACAAAACTACACTACAATAAACGAAACTAACCTTTTTCATTATACTATACACATTGTTGGGTAAAATCTTTCAATTTTACCATTAAAATTGAAGTTCAGTGTAAATGACTCTGAGAAAACTGAAATGCAATTATAACTATACACCAAGTGGTAAGAGACTACTATTAAATGTTAACCTAGGAGCAAGTTTTTATGGGAAAGTAAAAGCTAAGAAGCATAGCTGTGCTTAGAGAGGGCATGAGTCCTGTATATTTCAGATATTAACAGTCACATATACCTTATCATAGGTCCTGGCAAATACTAGTGGTTTATTCCCTGTATGTGTGAACACCTGCAAAAATTAATGAATAATTGTAAAAAAAAAATCCCCAAAAGCTGGGGGACAGAGGATGCAGTAAAGCAGTTAAAACACATTTTATCTGGGTGACAGGAGGAGGTAATACAAGAGTATTTTGATTATTTCTATATAAGAAAAGAGATAATTTGTCTGAAGTTTCCAGCTTCTCAACCTGCTCCCATAAATGTCAGAAAATAAAGCTATTCAGAGTAAGAATCTTGATAGATTCTTAATCTGGACAATATGTTGTAGCTTCATGTCACTACTTCCCTCAGATTTATGGACAGTGACAAAATAATAACAATGACAGCAACAACAATGATAAATCCCAGAGAACAAAGGAGGCTTCAGTGGAGAAGTGGGAGCATAGTTCAGTGGCCCAATAAATCATGGGATCTTCTTAGGGATCTTAGTGATTCTTATGCACATATATTGTAGAAAATAAAGAAAATCTGGTTTAATTGTTACCAATCTTTGATGAAAATACTTGCATAGTAAAAATGTTATCACAAAATAATCCAAATATGACATTGAAAGGTTTGTATTTAGCTTTAGAAAGAAAGGATATTATACCCAATAAATATCTAATTTATATTATTAAATTAAGTTAAATGGTCCTGTCTTTTAAGATGTGTATATTGTTATATATCAAATTTATAATGTTATAAAAGCTCAATGTAATCACATATAAATACAGTAAGTACTATATGTTGGCTCTTAGAACTAACTTAGATGTGACCATTCCACTACTATAATCTAATGTGAACAATCATCACTGTTCACCCGGATTATTGTCTCCCAACTCCATTTTTCTTTCTTTTTCTCCCACACACCCTATTCTCCAGAGAGCAGCAAAAGTGAACCTTTTAAGATGTAACATACTCTTTCCTGTGCAAAAAGCATACAGTGGCTTCCTGATTCATGTAAAAGAAAATTCAGAATATTCGCCATGAATTATAAGGTCCTAACATTGTCTCTAAGTTTTGTTGTAAAAATTTTATAGCATGTGTTACTAATGAATGTCTTTTAACAACCTGAAATTAGTTTTTCCATATAATGCAGGGTAGAGATCGACTGCTTTCTAAATTACATATATTTGTCTCACAACATTTGAAAAATTATTCTTTTCCACAATTAAACTAAATCTACAAAGCCCCTGTGCAATAAATCAAATCTCCAAAATGCCTTGCTGTATTCCTAGACTTTCCCCAGTATTCCACTGATGGAATTATCTAACCCTGCACAAATAACAACACATTCATCTCTAAATCTCTAAAATAATTGATTTCTGACAGAGAAATTCTTACAAACTTCTTTTTCCTCAAAATTATCCTGACATTTTTGGGTTTTTTTTTCATATCTAGATTAATTTAATTTAGAATTTAGAATCAGCTGGAAATTTAAAAAATCTAGATGGAATTTTAATTAGATTAATTTATATAGATAAACTTGGGAGAATGGACATAATTTAAAAATTGAATTTCATTTTTGTAAGCAAGTCATATTTCCCAATTTATTTTGTCCTTTTAAATATTTTTATTAAAATTTATTTTCCCATAATTCATGCACATTTTTGTTAAATGTATTTGTTGCTATGGCATATGATATTATTATTCAGTACTTATTGCTGATATATAATAAGGGAATTCAATTTTGTGTGCATGTTCCATACAGCAACAGTACTAAAATTTACTACCTTTAATACATTTTATTTACACTGTATTTTTTCAATGCGAACATTTAAATGTTTGTTTAAAATGCCATATCACCCTTAATGAGATTAACAATTATTACCAGTATTACTGAGATCTCATGTCATGTTCAAATTTCCCCAGTTGTGTCAAAAATATTTTTTTTACCTCTTTATTGGAGTATAATTGCTTTACAATGCTGTGTGAGTTTCTGCTGTACAACAGAGTGAATCAGCTATATATATACATATATCCCCAGATCCCCTCCCTCTTGAGCCTCCCTCCCTATCCCACCCCTTTTGTCAAAAAGGTATCGAGTTGATTTCCCTGTGTCATGCAGCAGCTTCCCACTAGCTATCTATTTTACATTTGGTAGTGTATATATGCCAATGTTACTCTCTCACTTCGTCCCAGCCTCCCCTTCCCGCCCCCCCACCCCGTGTCCTCAAGTCCCTTCTCTACCTCTGTGTAAAAATAATTTTTTAAAGATGGTTTCTTGCAATTAGGATCCAAACAAACTCCACATACTCCCTTCTTTTTTACTTTTTGGTTATTGTTACGCTAAAATAACCAGGAGTGCAGTTGTTCTGAATTCTAGAATTGTCTCTTCATTACATGGTGTTATGTAACTTGTCCCTCTTCTAACTTATGTTTGCTATAAAGTGGAACTTAGTTCTTATACCTAGGTTCTATTTCCTTGGACACGAATCTTATACAAGTGATAAGTACTTCATATTGCATCACCTTGGGAGGAACATAATGTCTAAGTGTTCCAGTCTAAGTCATGCTAAGAATGGTCATTAGGTTGAAGTTTCAGTAGGAGTTGCAAAATGGTTTTTGCCTAATGCTGTATATTTGGTTACCCTGAAATACAATTTCTACAGGAAGAACAGGATAAAATGAGTCATTATTTCTTCCACTGATAATTTTCAGAATAAGAAATAGATATCTAGTTAATCTCTGATTGTGATCAGTGAAGGTTATGTAAATTTTCTTGGAGGAGTAATAACCTTTTTCAAATAATTTTAATAATAAAGGCATAGATTTTTATATGCAATAACTCAAACAATTGAGCTTATTATTCTTATTGCTCAATTTATTTCATTTTTGTCAATGAGACCCATTTAATGTTGCTTCTGAAATTTTATTATTGATGTATATATACTATATACAGTATATACTCAATATACAGTAAAATATACAGATTGTAGGCATCTTATTTAATCAATGTTGACAAATGCATATACTTATGTAACTCATAATCCTATCGAAACACTAAACAAATCTACCACCCAGTAACATTCCAATTTCCAGTCAATCCCTTACCAGAAGAAACAACTGGATCTAATTTCTACCTAGGTTAGACTATTTTAGAACATCATTTAAATGGCATCACACAATAGGTACTTTTTTTATTTGGCTACTTTCATTCAGCATAATACTTTTGCGATTAATCCATGTTGTCGGCATGTGATCAAAGTTGAATATTTTCCCCTCATAAAGATATTCAGGTTTTAATCATGATTTGATGGATAGTTTTTTTTTTTCTGGCAACTTTAAAAAGTATTGTATATACGTGGCATATTTTTGTACTTCTGATATTCTTATATTGGTATATCTGTCTATCCTTTTGCTAATGCAATGCTGTCTTGATAATTTTATCCTTATGGTAATTCTTGAATTTAGGGTGTTTCCAATTTTGTTTTTCCTTCCCATGATTGTTTTGGCTATTTTTGGTCCTTTGCCTATTCAAATTATTTTTTAAATCATCATATTCATTTCTAGGGAAAAAAACAAAAACTACTGAAATTTTTATTGGACTTCAATCTGCAGAACACTTCAAAAGAAATTGGCACATTAATTATACTGGGTTTTTCAAACCTTGAACATAGTATATCCCGCCATCGAGATGTTCTGTGATTTTACTCAGAAATGTTTGTAATTTATTATACATATATTTTAATCAAGAAAAATTGTCCCATTTATGTCTAGCTTTATAAAAATTTTCTTTTTATATTTTAATAATTGGACACTCTAAATAGAAGTGTGTGTATTGCACATGCATTTTGTTTGTAAATATTTTACTTAAAATTTTTATGTCCATGTTCATAAGTGAGACTAGCTGACCAACTTTTTCTTATGTTATTATCTTGTTATTGATCCAATACTGACATAGCAAAATTAGATGGCGGGAATGGCTGTTCTTTACTCAGTGATTTCATTTTGACTTCAGTGGACAATCCAATGTATCTTAGAACCTACTCATATAAATATCTATAGCTATTTTTCTTTGTTTCTTTTTCTGTTTGCCTTTTTTGTTTAGAATTTCAAATATTACTTGAATGACTTTATAGTTATAATCTATTAAGGATTTCTACTTCTGCTGTAACTTATGGTGAGATATTTTATACAGGTAATTTTACAAATTGTCTAAGATTTGAAATTTTATGGAATGAAACTATTTAAGCATTCACTTTTTTCACCTTCAATATTTCTGTAATTATTGCCATATTCAAATATTAATTTCTTTACCTCTGTCTTTTTTTAAAGTAATATTATCAGAAGTTTGCTATTTCATTAGTCTTTTCAAATAACATTGTTTTGCTAATATTTCCTATTTTTCTTTTTGAAATGTGATTTTCCATCTTCATTACTTTCTGTTTGTCTACTCACACTCTAACTTAGGTTCTTAGTTCATTAATATTCAGCCTTTCTTGTTGCCAAACATGGACATTTAAGGCTACACATTCCAATCAATACATGAATGTTATAAGTTTGGTAGATTTCATTTTGGTAGATCTGCAATACTGCAGATCTCACTTTGTTATGATTCTATTTTAACTTTGTGTTGTTTAGAATTATGCTTTTAATTTGGAAACATATTAATGTTATTTTTTTTGTATTTGATTTTAACCTAATTAAACTCTGGTTAGATAAATAATACAACTGACATTGACTCATTGGAATTTGTTAAAAATGACGACTAATATGCAATTCATTTTTGATAAATAATTTAAAAAGCTTGAGATGAATTGGTAAAGTCTATTTTTTTGTGCAATGCTCTGTTCTTATCAGTACAAAAGTAGGTGCTCTAATACCTCTGATGATAAATATAGACTTGTCAATTTTTCTCATAACTCTGTTAAAAGTTTTTACATTCATATTAGAACAAACATCTTAAGAATTACTGTCTTCCTAATTAATTGTAAATTTACCATCATAACATAATGCTTTATTTTTAATTATGCTTTTTTTGCATAAATTATCTTTCATCATATTGTTATAACAAATATAAGACACACATTTTTTTCTTTAGTTTTCTCAGTTTGTTCCTTCTTTAAACTTCAATCTGTAGAAATCTTTATGTTATATTTTTCTTTGAAACACCATACAGTTCACTGTTTTTTTAAAATCTGATTTGACAATCTTTGCCTTTTAATTGGAAAACTAATGTATTTACATTATTACTTATATATTTAGATTTACCTCTACCAACTAGCTTTGATATTTTAATGTAGACCTGCTTTTATGTGCTTGTTACTGTATCAAACGGGTCCACTCACCCATGGGCAGCTAATGATTAAAAGTCCTGAACACCCTGATGGGTTTTAAGGAAGAGTTTTTAAAGGGAAGGTGAGAGAGGGAAGTTGCAGGGTACATGATCAGCTTGTGCACAATTTTCTGATTGGTTGATGCTGAGGTAACAGAGTGGTGTCACAGAGGTTAACATTATCAATCCTCAGGCTCTCCCAGGTCTGGGGGCTACATGCTCATGGTTGTCATGTAGTTAACTTCTTCTATCTGGTGGAGGTTTTAATCTCTGAAAAACGACTCAGGAATACTCATCAGACATTTTTATCTATGTCCTTCAGGGAGGAGCTAAAGATTCCATGACCATTATATGGCTGATTTGCTGTTTAAATTGTTACTAGTTCTCCTGCCTAACTGCTATATTTTGTTACTACGTGTTCACGTTCTTTCAATCATTAATGTTTGAGCCAGTCTTTTGTGACTCAGGGTTGACCTGGGAGACTAAAGCTTTTCTAAAAACAACAGGTAGGTGGGGAACATGGGGGGTCTGTCCCAGGAAGGCCTCATAGGGCCCCGCTTGATTAGAATCACTTTGGTTCAGTAACATGCTTTTTTCTCCCTTCCCATTTTGCGAAATTATAGTTTATTTTAATTGCATTGTTCTTAAAATAGAATCAGTTCCACTTTAAGTTTTTTCAACTCTCACTGTAAATTTTGTCAACTTTTTTTCTTAACATTAAAATTTATCAATATGACTATTATCCTTCTGTATAACATAAGAAATACATTAACTCTGACCACTACTTCCTATATTATAGATAATATTGTCCAGCATTTTATTTTATTTATTTTTATTTTTTGTCATTGTATCTTTTTCCATCTGGGTTCAATTTTCTTCTTAAAGTGTATGTTTTAGGGAATCTTTTAACTGGGAACTGATACTTGAAATCTCAGTATGTCTCTCTTTTCTTTTCATCTGAAAATATCTTAATGTGCTTTAAGAATCCAGATTTTGTAAAGCAATTCTAAACTGACATTAATTCCATTTTATAATTTTGAAGGTATTATTCTACAAATTCCTGATTTTATTGTTGCTGTTAATGTCTGTTATTTTGATTGTTGTTCTTGTATACTTGGCCCTCTTACTGCCTCCTAGTTGCTTTTAGGATTTTTTCTTTGTTGTTTATATTCTGGAGCTTTACCACAAAGTGTCTTGTTGTGGGCTTAAGTTTGGTTATTCTGAATTGGACTCATTGTGCTTTTTGAATATGAAGATATGTATAACAATACTAAAACTATTCTCAGCCATGTTCTCTTCAATTTGTTCCCATTTCCTGGGTATGTGAACATTCCTATATATATATGCTTGGTGTTCTAGAGCCGAAGGCAGCCATATAAAGACCAGTCTGGTGACTCAAGCTTTTTCATGTTCCTGCCAGACAGATTGAGTTTGTAACAATTCCCTGTGGATGGGACTTTTGAGGGACTTATAAACTCATTTTACTCACTCCAACGGCTGTTAGTGTGCTGGATTTCATAGGTCCTGTGGTTGCAAGGCACTTGATTTTCTCCAGCTACCACAAGAGCTGGAGAGAAGGAAGTAGGAGTGTTGAAGGTAACATCACAAAGTTTGCTTGTTTTGTTCTAATTTGCAATTTTCTGATAACATATGAGGCTGGGAATCTTTTCAAATATTTATTTGCCATCTGTATACCTTCTTTGGTGAAGTGTCTGTTCAGAACTTGTGCCCAATTTTTAATTAGGTTGCTTGTTTTTGAGTTACTGAGTTTTAATAGTTCTTCATATATTTTGATTATAGCCTTTTGTGAGATATGTCTTTTGCAAATATATTCTCCAACTCTGTGGCTTATCTTTTCATTCTGTCAACAGTGCCTTTTACATAGCAGAGTTTTTAGTTTTAATGAAGTCAAACTTACCAGTTTTTCTTTCAAAGATTTTTCTTCTGGTATTGTTTATAAAACATTATTGCCAAATCCAAGGTCACCTAGATTCTCCTATGTTATCTTCTAGGAGTTTTATACTTTTGCACTTTACATTTAGCCCTACGACCCATTTTGAATTTTTTGTGTGTGTGACAGGTATAAGATGTGTCTAGCCTGTGGGATTTTTTTTGCAGATATGTTTTAAAATTGACATATCATCATCATCATCATCATCATTCATCACTTCTCTGTTTTTACCTCTCCCAGATACACACACACACACACACATGCATGCACACACACGCACACACACACTCACCCCTCACTGTTGGATTACATAATACCACATTATAAGTACCTCTACAGAACCTCTATCTTTGCATGCCATTCACTTTAGTCTTCATTTAGCTCTTGTAAACATATGTTTCTTGCATACTCTAGGTCCTTTTACCCATAATTAAAACACTTGCTATACCTCTATTGCTTTAGCTATTTAAACCTTCTTTCTTCAGGTAGGAGCATAATTATTTCTCATGGCAAGTTTTTGTCAATTTTTGGTTTGTGCCCCCCCCCCCATTCACTACCCAAATACCCAAGTACTTCTCATAAATAGAATATATACGTTTGCTAAAGGACTACTGTACTCTGTGAGACAAACACAAGGTTTTTGCTATCAGATTGGATTTCAGCTGAATCAGATCCAATAAATTCTGGACTTGTGAACCCTGAACTTGTTGGAATGTCTATGGAATTAGGACCAGTATTTAATAAGACTGAGGGTCTAGTTACTAGTAAGAACTTTAGACACATTTAACAGTTCTTTGGGAAGAAGTGCACACCTGAGAGCTCCATTTAACAAAAAATATTCATTTTCCAATGTCATGCGTCCACTTTAGATAATTCCAATTAAGAAAGTTTAAAGACAGTAGCTAAGAGAATTAAGAAAGTGTTGATGTTATCATATTGACTCAGTGAGTATGAAGGATAGACAAGAACCAGAACAAGCAGGGAGTTAGTTGGAATAGGAGGCAGTCTCAGAAAAGCTCTGCAATTGTGTGGTTATCTTAAGGTGAAGCTATTAATTTCAATTATGATTGCCCCCTTTTATGAATTGCTTCACACAAAGCACTTTTCATCTAGAGAATCTTATCCTTTTGATTTTTGAAATAAGTGAAAATCCACTACCACAACGAGAGCCCTGTCCATAGTTCTGAGACTGTCTCCTGTTCCATACGATTGTGTACATATTTAGGATTTCTGCATACACTGTTATGTGCACATTACTTTAATAGAAATATTTAAGTGTAGGTAAATCAGAAGCAGAGATACAGGAAATTAAAGTTATATTCGAAATGTGGGTCATCGTCTATCACAACAAGGTAAATTTAACTATTGAAGTCGGTGTGATAAAATATTATAACTTGGAATTGTCTTGAACAGCTGATGTGTGGATGATCCCTCTAGTTGAGAAAAGAATAAGGGGGGAAAATGTCACCATTACACCAAACGACAGAGAGAGAAAAGAGTGAATTGTCTCAATTTTCAGGTGAATTAAATATTTTTGGCTGCCATGGTGTCACATTATAAGTAAATAAACACTGATTCAGAGTTTTGTTTTGTTTTGTTTTTCCTTGTAAGAACAAAGCTGAAAAGTGAGGAAGGCATCTCTTAGTCTAAACTTGACTAAAATGTTTCAGTAGTTACAAAGAATCTGCTTCACAGGGGCTTACTTTTTTTTTTTTAGGGGCTTACTTTTTGAGTTTTTCTTTAATTTTGGTTTTACAGTTGACCCTTGAACAAAATGGGAATTAGGGGTACCAACCCACTGCATAGTCAAAAGTCCATATATAACTTTGGACTCTACCAAAATTTAACTACTAATAGAGCCTACTGTTGACCAGAAGCCTTACCAATAGCATAAGCAGTAAATTAGCACATATTTTGTATGTTTTATATATATATGTATATGTATATATATATACACATCTTGCATACTCTATTCTTATAAGGTAAGCAAGAGAAAAAAGTAATTAAAAAATCATAAGGAAGAGAAAATAAATTTACAGTACTATACCATACTTATCAATAGTTTGTCATCTGTTTACAAGAGGAATCATCTATTTGTCAGTATCTATATCAATACTACCTTATACGATACAAAATACTGCAGATTTTATATGTATTACAACACTAAACATCAAAAATGAAAAGATAATATGAAAAAGAAATTCATATTAATTTACAAGTATTTAAAATCTATGCATCGATAACAAAAGAAGCAGCGCTATGATTGCTTTATGGTAGCCTAATGCAATTGATATGATTGCTTCACTAGACTGTACACTAATGAATGAATTATTAACGAAGATCCCAAGTGCCACAACTAAAACCTGGTGCAGCCAAATGAATAAATAAATAAATAAGTAAATATTAAAAAAAAGAATTTACTGGCAGACAGTATTAGTCATAGTCAAAATACAATATTGGAAACATCATTATATTAAAAAACCACTTACCTGTAATGATAGGCTGATATATAGTTTCTCCAATTATAAGAGAGAAAGAGAGAAAGAGAGGCATATTGTATGTAAGGTGATTCTTTGAAAGCACAGTAAGAAAACTAACACATTACTAATTTTATACTTAATCACCTTATGCTTATGTAAGGATAGGCTAATTCACTTCTGTCAAAGTTCTACACTTGTTGTTCCACAAGACGAATACTTAGGCTATGATGATGATGACGTCTCATACATTCTTGTGGTACAGTTCTTAAATTTTCACATGAAGACATTCGCACATATACTATACACAGATATGTTTATAAACCATAAGGCATGATTATTTACTATTCATTAAGTGAAAGCAGATCATCATAAAGGTCTTTATTTTTGTTGTCTTCATGTTTAGTAGGCTGAGGAGGAAGAGGAAGAGAAAGGGTTGGTGTTGCTGTCTCAGAGGTGGCAGGTGGCAGAGGGGGAGGGGGAGGAAGGGGAGGCAGGACAGCAGGCACAGTCAGTGTAACTCTATAAAACTATATCATAATTCTGTCTGACTTTTTAGCTTTTTCATTTCTCTGCAAATGTTTCTATATGAAATCAATTCGTCTTCCACAGTTTGCTTCAGTTTCAGTGTCCATACTGTAGAAGAGTCCTTGTCATGAAAGAAGTCAAAAGTAGTCTTGAATAATTGGAAACCTTCTACCAAATCATCTAATATCAATTTGATTTATGGAACTGCTTCCTCTATGTCTTTCTCATCGATGGGCACTGGTTCAGAAGCACTCATCCTATCAAGTTGTCTTCCGTTAATTCCTCTGGTGTCCTGTCTATTAGCTCTTGAATTCCTCCAATATCCATATCTTGAAATTTCTCACCCCCCTCCTTTTTGCCATATACACAATCTCTTTCATGATTTTCTTGACTGGCTCTGTCATAAATCTATTGAAGTCAAGTACAAAATATGGACACAGTTTTCTCCAGGACAAATTTATAGTTTTAGGCTTGATGGTGTTCATAGCTTTTACCATAACAACGATGGCATCTTCAGTGGTGTAATTCCTTCAGCTTTCATGATGTTCTCTCTATCAGGGTTCTCCTCCACAGCACTGACAATCTTGTCCATAAAGAACCCTGTGTATTGAACCTTAAAGGTCCTTATAACCTCCTGATCTAGAGGCTGAATTAGAGACATGTTTAGAGGCAAGTAAACCACTTTGTCACCTTCAGTGTTGAACTCATGGGATTCTCACTGGACAGGGGCATTGTCTAATGTTATAAGAACTTTAAAAGGTAGTCCCTTACTGGCAAGGTTCTTTCTGACTTTAGGGACAGAGCATAGATGGAACCAATACAGAAAAAGTGTTTTCGTTGTCCAGGCCTTCCTGTTGTATAACCAAAAGAATGGCAGCTGGTGTTTATCTTTTTCCTTCAAGATCTTAGAGTTAGCAACTATATAGAAAAGGGCAGTCTTGATCATAAACCCAATTGCATTTGCACAAAACAGTAGAGGTAATTTATCTCTTCCTGCCTGACATCCTGATGCTCACTTATCTTCCTTACTAATAAATGTCTTTTTATGTTATTTTTTTCCAGAATAGGGTACTTTTGCCTGCACTAAAAACCTGTTCAAGCACATATACTTTCTCCTCAATGATTTTCTTAATAGCATCTGAGAACTTGTCTACTGCCTCTTGGTCAGTAGAAGCTGCTTCTCCTGTTATCTTGACAGCTTTCAAGCCAAACCTCTTACTCAAATTATCATACCATCCTTTGCTGGCATTAAATTCTCCAGCTTTTTATCCTTCACCTTCCTTTTGCTTTAAGTTGTTATATAATGACGTTGATTTTTCTTGAATCTTAGAATCTACAGGTATACCTTTCTTATAGCAATGCTGCATACACATAAAAGCTGCATTTTCAGTGTGAGATAAAACTATTATTTCACAAAAAGTACAAGGCTTTTGCATCCACTGGCATGGCTAGCAGTGATGGCTTCACAAATTTCCTTTGCTTTTTTTACCACAGTCCATAATCTGGACCCATTTATCTTCACGTGGTGAGCAACTACAGCTGCAGACCTCAATCTATGGTACATATCAAGCATTTCAACATTTTATTGCAATTTCATGACTTTTCTCTGCTTCGTGGGAGCACTTCCAGCATCACTTGTGGCACCATATGGACCCCAATATTTTATTCAATGTTTAGGGTACTGCACTATACATGATGAAAAATACAGGAGAACCACAAAAGGTCACTTTTTACCATAATACTCCATTTATTGGAGAGATGAACTGCTTACCTGGAGATGACTAGAGTCATAAGACCATTTTAAACTGATACTGGCAACATTTGAGCTCACTGAAATAGCAACAGGAAGTGGCTAAGAAAATATTATGAGTAGAGTATACAATAGAGTTACTTTTATGCAATTATGATTAATACTGTTTACATTTCTTTTAACTGTGAAGAGTGCCACAGTCTGTGAGCATAAGTTCTAATAAATTTTAACTTTTTATAATAGATTTGTGTATATTTTATGGTAGTGAATGATAAAATAGATTAGTATCTACATATATTTTATGCATTATGACAATTTTTTCTTATTTTTTCAATATTTCTAGATTATACAGACTGTGAGTTTTTTTTCAAATTATCATCTCCAAAAATCTTTTACAATTTCTTTATTGAAAAAAATCCATGTATAAGTGGACCTCCGCAATTTAAACTCATGTTGTTCAAGAGTCAACTATATATTCTTCAACCCGTTTAAACACAACTTTGAAAATATTTTAGTAAATATGAAAAAGTATTTAGTAACTAGTTTATTTTTATCTACCTATAAAAATATGAGTGAAGAGATATTGAGAAGCAATGTCCCTGCAAAGCCTTGCATCTATATCTTAAGGGAATAAATAATGCAAAATTTCTAGGAGCAAACAGAAATAATTAAGAGACCAGAGTTATATTAAGCACAATGAATTCCAAAATACCAGTCTTTACTTCATCTTTGAAAGAAACTTAAATTTAGGAATTAAACCTAAATTGTAAGAATTTAAGTTTTATTTATTCTATCAAATATGTTTCATTTGATTTAAAGTACTACTAGGAGATTCTATAAAGATTCCTTCAGAGGTTAAATAACTATCACAAAAAACATTTCTTCAGTACACAAACATAAACATCTAAGGAAAAAGAAAAATATTAAGTGTATTCCAAAATACACAGTGAAAGGATACAGGGTTTAAGAAATCAGCTGAGTTCTTTTCAGAATTCAAGTCTATTGAAAACAAGGAGAGAACCCTAGGTTAACTCACTAGAGGGACCCAGTTAGGCTATAAAATGTTGGATAGTGATGCAAAGTGATCTGCACTAGGGGAGAATAATGCTAAATATTGAATTTCTTACTATCCATTGTAAAATGAGTGTCAATTAGGATTGAATAAACGTGTTAGATCAGCTTATGCAATGTGTTTCTGTTCAGAGCAGGAAATGGAACACTTCCATCTTTTCTCCTGAGACATAATGTATAATTTCAAAGAGAGATCATGGCGAACACCATAAAAGGAGTCAACTGAAAATTCTAACACAGAAACAGGTCTGAAAATAGACTGGATTTAACATCATTATGGCTTTAATTTTTTTTTTGCCGTTATAGTTACTATTCATTTATTGATATTAAAATATCTTTAGGGTAAAATGAGTAAAAAATAAACAAATAAACATGATAACAATAATAACTAACCACTGATATAACTGTATAATTGTTATGCTCTAGTCACTGTGCTAAATTATTTTAAGTTGTATTGTACTTTGAGGTATATACTTTCATATCACTATTTTTCTCATAAGGAATCTGTGACAGAAAATTTGAGTAAATCATCTAAGGCCCACAGATTTGGACCTAAGTTGTCTGACTCTGGAAGCATTTCATATCTGCTTATTAATATTTTAAATAATAAATATTGTTTATATAAAATGACAAAGAGTAGAGGAATGTTTATTAGAGGATTTTCCATCTTCAAATTCTGCTTTTCAGAAATAATTGAATCTAACAGTTTGTTTTAACTCTCCAGTAATTTAACACATCTATCTAGCTAGCTAGCTATCTAGCTATCTATCTACACCCTCAGCAAACCAGCATCGTGTTTTATATATCAATGCATTAGAATTTTCCATTCTAAGCTGTTATAATTATATAACTATTTTTGTAGGATGTGAATTTTTAAGACTAAAAAAAACTAATATTTAGAAATGTAAAGTACCAGAGATATTACTAAAACACATTTATTTTTCAATATTTGTCTTTTGTTCTTCATTGGTTCTCCATTTAGTTAGTTCTAAATTTTAATTTATAGTTATATTCACTTAATAGTGATTTTGTGCTTGTTTAGTAGAATTCTGTTATTTGGTAAATTTTTTTATCTTCTTATTCCTCAGAGAAGAAGCTCTTGTGTAATTGAAAGTGTCTTTCTTCTACCTATATTAAAAAAAACATAAAATTCAAATCATACTCCATCCCCCTGCCCCCAATTCAATCCTGTATTTATTCTGTCTTCTGGGGAAATGAATATTAGTATGGAAAGGCCAACTTCAGAATGCTATTATATCTATCAGGTGCCTTGCTCTTTTTGTCTGCTTACTTTTAGTTGTTTTCATTTTAATTTATGTTCAGTAACATTATCAAGATATATCTCAGTATAAATCACTCTTTATGAAATTTTTCTGGTGTTTAACATACCTATTCAGGGACTCCCTAGGTGGCGCAGTAGTTAAGAATCTGCCTGCCAATGCAGGGAACACAGGTTCAATCCCTGCTTCAGGAAGATTCCACATGCCGCGGAGCAACTAAGCTCATGCACCACAACTATTGAACCTGTTCTCCAGAGCCTGTGATCCACAACTACTGAGCCTGTGCATTGCAACTACTGAAGCCCATGCTCCTAGAGCCCATGCTCCACAACAAGAGAAGCCATTGCAATGAGAAGCCTGTGCACCACAATGAAGAGTAGCCCCTGCTCACAGCAACTAGAGAAAGCCCATGTGCAGCATCGAAGACCCAATGCAGTCAATAAATAAATAAATAAATAAATAACTTTATTAAAAAAATAACATAACTATGCAATAAGTAATTAATTTGATAATTTTATTCAGTGTAATTTCAATTATTCCTCTCTATTTTCTATTTCACAATAAGCTACTACGTGTGTGTTGAATTTCTTTGGCCACCTCTAAGTTGCTTCATGGGATGTAGTTTAGCATAAGAATTAAATACTTGCACTCTGATAAAGGCCTGATTAGGTTTCAGTGGCAGTTTCATAATTTAGTTGCTGTGTGACCACAGGATGATTTACTTAATCTTTTGGCCTCGGTTAATCCACTGAGTTTATCCTCTGTAATGTGGAAATAATAAGATAATTTTCCTCAGAAGATTTTTGTGATAATTAAATAAGTTGATATGTGTAAGGTGCTTAGAACAGAGCCAAGAAGATGATCATACTATGTAGGATTTAGTTATTAATATTTCTGCTCTTTGTTTTATCATTTATTTTTTCTGTAGTGACTTTCATTCTCTTATCTTTCTCTCTGTATTCTACTTATTTCTCTAAATATCTTCATACCAATAATTGTTTTTCTTAACCTGTATTCTAATAGAAATATTTTAAATTTATGTATGATTTATTATTACTTTTAAGTTGCTGAGATCAGCCAGGATAATATGCTTTTTTTCTATCTATAAAAAGCTATAAGAGCCTTTTAACTTCTTGTTGCTTCTTCTGTTCAAGATATTTGTAAAAACAGTTCTTTTTTCACTAATTTATTTTAGACTGAGAAACATTTGTGTAAATGTTTGTGTAAAATGTTTTTATGTTTCTAAGCCTGAAATATACAATTCATCTATAACTTTAAATTATTCTCTGTTTTAATGCTACCTTAATATGTGTGTCTATTCACAGCTTACCAAGTTGGCAACTGTGGTGAGGAACAAGGACACTACAGAAAAACTAAGCCACGCTCCACAATCCTAGTCATCCTATTTTTATAAAGAATTCTATGAAATTATTGACTACAAGAAAAAAACAACTTTACTCGGGAAACTATCTCTATTCAATAAATATAAATGGAATGTTTTCCTTTGTTTCTTCTTTTTGATCATTTTGAAGGATTTCAAGTGTAGGAGTTGAAAAAGCCTTGAATCCATCATAGTTTATTCAGAGTTGTTTAAAACATTTTACTGTCTTTTCAAAAAACAATACCAGAAAGCAACATTTTCAAATTTGTAAATAGCACAAGTAGTAAAAAGGCCTTGATTGTTATTTTGGATATAGTTCTATAATGATCTGTCATTTTTTCAGATGGAAATAAATGGTTGAATCCAGAACTATGTTTTTGCCCTGCATTTAAATATAAACCTACAAATGTTTACAGAATAATCGGGCTAGAGATTGTCCTATGATGAATCAGAGTAAATAAATGTATATATGTGTATACACATATATATGTGTGTGTGTGTTTATGTGTGTGTGTATAAATGGCAATGTACTTGTATCCTCTATTCCTATACCTATATCCATATCTGTTTGTATATATCTATTGTTATAAAGAAACTGACTCACAGGATTATGAATTAACTGACAATTAACTCTCATTAACTGGCAATTCATTTCATTCCTTAAGATAATTACTGTGATGGTTAATTTTATGTGTCCATTTGTCTGGGTCATGGGTGCCCACATGTTTAATCAAATATTATTTTGAGTATTTCTCTGAGAGCAGTTTTAGGTGAGATTAACATTTAGATCAGTGGCAAGTCCAGAATCTGCAAGGTGGATACCCAGGAGAGCTGTTACTGCAGTTTCATTCCAAAGCCTGGAGACCCTGGAGACACTGGAGAGCCAATGTTCCAGTTCAAATCGGAAGGGTCATGCTACAGCCGAGAAGAGCCAGGAAGAACCAATGCTGCAAGTGAAGTCCGAAGTCAGTCTACTAAAGAAATTCTTTCTTGCTTGGGGGAGGCCAGTCTTTTTGTTCTATTCAGGGACTCAACTGATTGGATGAGGCCCACCCACATTATGGAGAGCAAACTGCTTTGCTCAAAAGCCACTGATTTAAATGTTAATCTCCTCTAAAACTGCACGCACAGAAATACCCAAAATAATGTTTGATCAAATATGTGGGCACACATGACCCAGACAAATGGACACATAAAATTAACCATCACAGTAATTATCTTAGGGAATGAAATGAATTGCCCATTAATGAGAGCCTTAATAATTAATGTTTACTTGTGATCAATCATAAGTCAATAAAAGAACATAAGAAAAAATAAAATCCCTTTCTTTCTAAAACATGGGCATACATTCAGTGTTTAAAAAAACATGAATGAGTAAAAAAGCAAAGTCTGTGTATAGACATCAACCCATTTACAAACAGTCCTTCTGAGTGTTGGCAGTTGAGTTCTGCCCATACGGGAGTAAAATCTATTCTGTAAAGAGATAACAATGTCTACATAAACAGCTTCAAAAAGACATTCCCTTAAAAAAATTAGCAATTGAATTTGTTGTTCAAAATCAACATGTTCTTTTTTAAGACTTACTATTATCCAATTGCAAAACTTGATTAAAGATAAAATTATCATTTTTAAAGCCCTGGAGGAAATTTTTCTTTTTGAAGTCCCGGCTGCTAACTTTTAGACAATCTAGCCAATTTACAAGTAAACTAGTTTCTAAATGTGTTTTTTTTTTAATATCATGAGATAAACACACTACTGATTGTCATTTCTTTTTACCATATTGATGATGATTACTATTCAATTGATTGTATCAACTGAGCTGATGTCAAGTTGGCAGCTAAGCCATCTTAAAAAGTGACATTCTATTTCCAGGGTTTGGTACCAGAAATATTTGGAGAAAGTCACCTGAAATGTCTTTCATTCAGCTCTTTTAAGGTTCATTTTCCAAACTATTCCACTGGGATATTCAGAGAATGAGGTGTTACTAAAACACTGTGTTCCTTGTTAACTCATATAGTGCTTACTATGTGCTGGACAATTGCCTGAGTACTTTTTATATAGTAACACTCTTAATTCTCACAGTAAATCTCTGAGCTATGTATGGTCTCATGCCCATTTTAAAGACTAAGTAAATGAGGCCCAGAAGGTTAATTAACTATCCCAAGTTCACTGTGATAGTAAGAGATGGAAGCATGATTCATACCTACCTTAGTCTCGCTGCTCAGTTCATGTTCTTAATCACCTCAGTTTACTACTTCTACACAAAGGGTATTCGTGCAACATTATTGCTAGCTGTTCATATTCCCTATTAAAGAAGCTTGTTTAGTATGACATAAGATGAAAATATACAAAAATAAAGATGCCTATATGGCAAAAAAGATAAATGCATATCCACATATAGCAGGAAAATGTAAAATAGAACCTCAGAGAGAAAGTACATCATACCCACCATGAGAATGGAAGAATTTTTTAAGTGTAATATCATCAAGGGATAGCAAAGATGTGGTAAAATCAGAAGATTTATACACTTTTGACAGAGATGTAAAATAATGTGAATGCTGTATAAAACAATTTGACCTGCCTATTGAATATAGATACACATATACCTTCTGTGCCTGCCTTTGACATCTGACCCTAGCTGAATGGCCTAGAGAGACTTTCATTTGCTGGAATTATTTTCCACTTTTCTCCATAAAGTTTCCAATTTAATGAAATTTAGGAGGAATTTCTTGTTGTTTTTTTTTTTGTGTGTGTGTGGAGGGTACCAGAAATAGTCCTTTCTGAAGCTTCCAGGTGGTATTTATTTGGAAGACAGATTGTGGTTCGCCTCCCTAGTACATAGAGGGGACTGCTAACAGCTTTGTTATCTCCTAATGTTGTGTTTGGACATTTGAGTTATTCTGTGGCAGAGAAGCTTCTGGACCCTTACATCAGGAGATTTTTCTCTAACTCTATCCTTCCACTTAACACTGACAAAAAATGCTGGCTTTGTAACTCTGCTCATGTTCTTCTAAAAATGTCTTCCCTTAACTTTACGCTTAATTCAGCCTGTCTACAGCATCAAAAAACAGCGTGTTCTGTAGGAAAAGGGTGATTTTTAAAAATGCTTGTTAGAGAATACTTAATAATTCCAAGCCATGTGCTCATTAATGAAACCACTTTATCAAATACTTAAAAAGTAACTTTTGTGTGGGAAATTTTAAGCATTTTCCAGTAACCCCAAGGATTTTTATAGTATTAGTATGAACTAAGTGACAAAATTAAAATAAAGAATGAAAGGGATGGGGTTTTACAGATAACAAAGTGGAAAGTGGGAAATAAACATCACACTTACTGGAATATATATATACATATACATATGTACACATATAATGGAATATTACTCAGCCATTAAAAAGAATGAAATATTGACATTTGCAGCAACATGGATGAAACTAAAGACTATCATATTAAGAGAAGTAAGTTAGAAAGAGAAAGACAAATACCATATTATATATGGAATCTAAAATACGGCACGAACATATCTACAGAACAGAAATAGACTCACAGACATGGAGAACAGACTTGAGCTTGCCAATGTGGGTGGATCAGGAAGGGAAGTATTGGCAGTTTGGGATTAACATGTGCAAACTATATATATAGGATAGATAAAGAACCAGGTCCTACTGACCTACTGAAAGGTCAATCTTTCATTACTTTGAAACAAACAAACAAAAAATACATGATGGAAAAATAGATGGTAAAGGGAAAGACAGACGTGTGATAAAGTAAGCATACTAATAGCTAGGTATTGGTTATCATTATACAATTAGTTCAACTTTTCTGGATGTTTAAAAAATTTTATAACAAAGTTTTAGAGGAAAAAGGAATACATGGCACTTACAATGGCTGAAATTGCCTTCGTTCTGACTGAAATCCTGAAGATGACATGCCAGAAGAGAATGGCTGAAAGAGCAGGCTGCTGACACGAGGTGACCTTCTTTACAGGAAGTAGGAGAAAAAATAATACAAATTAATGTATGTCTCATATTCCTGATTGCCTCAAAAGATCACAGACATTATAAGCCATCCTTGGGTTTGTACTCAGATACAGAAATTTTGAACAGATTAAGTTAATGAGCAGGCTTTATAAACGTAAAGGAATGTGGATGAATTCTTTGACAGAATTTTTTTACTGAATTTAAGGCTTTGCAGTCATCAACTAATGCATATTCTATCTATTTTAAAGATTATTTGCCTGTATAAAGATGTACACATTTTATGCTGTCATTTATTGCCCTCTAAATCATTCTTGCAAATCACAACTGGGCATTTCGCCTATAACATATAATTATACTAGGAGGTTCAATTTATATTTTGTCTAAAATCATAAGTACAGTTGCATATCCTAAGAGTGAAAAAAAATGAAAAGGATAGGAAAATAATCTATCTAAATAAAGAGGAAAGCGAAGAGTGAGGAAGGGAGGGAAGATGAAATGAAGGAGGGAAAAGAAATATTAGGGTGCCAACTTCCACTCATTCTAGGGTGGAAGTGGCAAACTTCAGTAATATTTAGCTGCGTAAATAATTTAATCATTTCATTTTGGGTACATATTCAATTTAAAGCTCAAACTTTGTATTGAGTGTCCTTAAAATTTTTTATCTTTCTTCCCCCACATTTCCCATTAAAATATTTTTTAAAAGTTGATTTTGGGTATCAGGCAAAATGTAGTATTCTACAGTGGTGGATTAAGTTATCTGGCTCCCAGGTGATTCTCTATTTCAGGTTGCTCTTGAATGTTGTCTCATGACACTTGATTTCTTTTTGTTACCTTACAACCTATCAGCTGAATTATCCATGACTGTTGTGACTATTCTCTTGGTGCATCCAGGACTTTCTTTCCTTGCCCTTCCAACCCCAACTTTAAGACTGACTAGGTCCACCTCCATCATAATAGTGCAGATTCTCTGAAACCTATGAGGTGTGTGCTTCATTCCATCCCTGCTTCACTGGTGACCCTGTAGCTATTTTTATAGGATCACCTCACTCATCACCAAAGCAACACTATAAGAGGCGTACAGGTTTTAAATTCTCAGTCATCTTTTACATATGAGTATAATATCATTCCTATGCCACACAGATTCCTAAGTGCCTGACAAATGTGCTCCATTCTGCATGAGACACTGTGATGCTGTTTCTTCCAGAATCCTAAATAGGAAGATCACATGCCCATCTGCTTAATTCTTTCCTCTTAACCTGAGGTCTCCACCCTTTCAGTGATTTCCACTTTCCCTTTCTGAATGAAAGCTTAGAAGCAAAAAGTGATGAAAGTCGGGTTTTCTGATAGATATAAATAGTTGTTTTGGTTTTGTTTTTGTTTAACCAGCCAAAGCTCTCTCTACTTACCTTACAGGCAAGTGTCCTTTTCTCCTTTTGTTTCTAAGCAGAATCCACCCACCTTCTCCATGGAGTGACAGAGTATCAAGGTTTTGTTTTAAGTGTAGGAAGACTGCAAAGGAGGAAAAATTGTTGAAGGAAATATACCAGGGATTTTACAAAAATATTAACACTACTAAAATATTTATACTATATGCCATGATTTATGAAAATAATGGCAAATAATTTATAGAGGTCCTTTAACAAAACTATCCTATGCTAATCTTATCATTTATTTTCTACATATTCACATCAAAAGAGTATAGAATAGAGAATATAAGTCAATTTAAGTTATCGATAAATATATGTACTAATTCAAGATCTAGTAACTCAATATACTATTCCTATGTTTCTGACAAAATACAAGGTCAAACCTATGAATTCCCATATATGGTTTTGATCACTGCTTTCATATCAATGAACATGGCATACTTTCCATTAAAACATAAACTTACTAAAGTTGTTTATGTGCCTGTTCTATGATTCAGCAATTCCTCTCTTAGATATATACCCAAGGAAGATGCAGGCATGTGTTGATCACAGGACATGTACAAAACTTTTCTTATCTGCTTTATTCCTGATGGTCAAAAACTGGAAATAACCCAAATGTGGATGAGTGACAAAAAAATGTGGTATATGCCGCAATCCAATGGCTCTCACAGATAACATGTTTAGAGAAAGTAAAACACCACATTGCTGTGTAATTCCATCTGTATAAAGTTCAAAAACAGATAAAGCTAATTTATGGTCACTGGGGATAGAATATGTGTTATTTCTGATGTGCCAAGGAAGAACACTAACAAGTTTTTTTGTGATGCTAGGCATATGCCATATCTTAATAGGTAGTAGTTACATGAGTATCTATATACGTAAAAATCCATCAAAGAAAATACTTACTAATTAATAAATTTTGCACACTTCACTATACTAATGTTTTACCCCTCCCCTCCAATATATATATATATTGCAAGCAATAAGTTTTAAACTGATGTGTTTCTCTGGAGGAATGGTAAATTATAAAATATGTCATGACAAAATATTAACCTTTTTTCCCTAAAGGGTTAATCAGCATTCATAGCATAATCATATTAATATCTGAATTTACTGCTACTTTCCTCTTTCCCTTTAGATGTTATTAATGCCAAGAGGACTGACATATAAGGCTAAATAACTCAGAATGTTTAGATAAATTCCTAACCTTATTGTACCTAAGACCAGAGCACATGGAAGTTTCAGGGTCCTCAGGGTTAGTGGACTTATTTTCTAGAACATTGCTCTTTTCGTGTTCCAGCTGTCTAAGCTTGAACACATCTTTTAACCTCACTGAGTATCCTTTAGTTTTCTTATCTGTAAAATTGAATACTTAAATAAATACTTATAATATCTACTGCACAGGGTTGTTTGAGTTAAAAGGAATAATAGATTAAATGATGCCTAATAGACCAAATGATAAAATGCATTACTTAACACGTAGTCAGTTTTCTACTTTTTGTTTAACCACCGGCCCTGCATATTTTCATACAGAAGTGAAGTGGTGAGGATAAGAGTGGAGGTGGGGGTGAGAGTAGATGGAAAGATAAGACTGAGCTTCTGCTCTTTGTCCATTTACAATCAGTCATAGTGAAACTAGGACACACATGTCTATAATTAAAGATATATTAAGATAATTATGCAATGAGTGATGCAATAAGTTATTAGCATAGAAAAGCATCTCTCCTTTAGGGCTCAGGAAAGATCATCTGAGAGACAAATACATTTGGGGCAGTCTTTAAACATAATAGATGTTTACACAGGTGCATTATGAAAAGAGTATATAATGTAGGAATGCACAACACCTCTAGGAAGCACATAGTTTAAATTTAGCATAAATATTTAACATATATAATGAATAGCAGAAAGTAAAGTGGAATGTATATAGGTCATAGGCATACTGTAAAATAACAAAAGTTCCATTTTATGTCATTGGAAAAAATAGGTCCATACATAATTTGTAAATGAAGTAACACAAATATTATTATCATTTTCCCTCCTTCACTACAGAATTTTAGTAAGGATGTTATTTACAAATACAGTAAAATATTAATAGCAGTAATCAGAATGCATGTAGGAGGATGCAAAACAATTGTTTTCTTTTAATTCACAAGAATGTAAGCAATTGACCCTCTTAGGAATGCAAGAAAATACCTGTATCTCTTCTAAAATAGATTTCTTTACTTCTATATCCAGATCAAGAACAGTGTCTGGATAGGATGTGGTGAGAAGTATTGACTGCTGCTATAGACAATGTGTTTGCATCCTGCAAAAATTCATATGTTGAAACTTAATCTCCAGTGTGATGGTATTTGGAGCTGAGGCTCTGGGGAGATGATTTGGTCATGAAGGTAGAGCCTTCAAAGGGATTAGTGACCTTATGAAAGAAACATAGAGAGCTCTTTTGTCCCTCTGCCATGTGACAGACACATGCCATGAGGATGCAGCAAAAGATGGCCATCTAAGAATCAGGAAGTGGACCCTCAACAAACATCACATCTGCTGGAGGCTTGATCTTGGATTCCTAGCCTCTGAAACGGTGAGAAATAAATGTTTGTTGTTTAAGCCAGCCAGTCTATGGTATTTTTGTTATAGCAGCCCAAACGAACTAATATAACTGCTAAAACTAGGAAAGACCTATTACCTGGACTTTCCTTTAGACTCTGTTAAATATGATTCTCAAATTTCTAGGCAGATCCTATTCAGCAACAAGATTGTGGGACCAAACACCTCAAAATATTGAGGCAGATAGGATTCTGCTTTCCTTTGAAGTCCCTACAATAATAACAGCATCTTAACTCAGCAGCTGAGAACTCCCATCTCTCCTCTCTCTGATCTGCCTTTTTCCCTATTGCTTTAGTCTCTATCCTACTATCATTCTCCATTCTCTCCCCTCCCTCTTCCACCCTCTCTCCACACACACACACACACACACACACACACACACACTGAAACACATACACACATATTTCAGCAGGAGGTGGTGTAACTGTCATTTGATATTTGCTCAACATATCTAAAAATATAGTTTAGCATCAAAAGTTAAATTTAACTGCTTTCTTTAAAGTCAACATCGTGGTTATTGAAAAACTGTCAGTGTTTTCCTCCAAGTTAGAAATAGTCTCTTAAAACAATGGCTTATTGAGGGAGTCCCATAGATGCTCAATACTAGAAGTATGAATAGTAAGTATTGCTGCTATTCAGCTATTTGTGAATAAATCTCAGTGAGCATTTCTCAGCCTCATCACCTTGAAAATAAGTGATCTGAAATGCCTTATTAACATGGCCATAGGTTAATGTTAAGAAAAAAAAAATGCATCACTATTTGACAGTGATGATGACACTTTTTTATTTCCGTTTGATACCTTAATCTAGGCTATACTATCACCATAAGCGGATCTAAGTTTTTGAGCCTTGAAGCCTATAACACCGTTGGACTCTCTACAAGAATAAAAAATTATAAATAGAGAATTGGGTACATGGCTTTGAAAGGGCCAGTTCCAGTGAGAGATCTTAAAGCTTAAATTTTGTTAGACTCAAAACAAATTCGTCCCAGTATTCCATCAAAAAACGTGGGCAACTCATTTCTGACTGCACAGAAAATTGTGCTAAGGTTTCCTTAGATTTCCTCTGATCAAAAAATTTTGAGGAAACCTGTAAACTAATAATACTTCCCATTTTTTTGATAGAAGCCTCCCGATCACTAAGAATTTGAATCTAATATTTTTAAGGTGAAATGGTGTGTATTCAATTTATATTCTAGCCTTATACATATCAGTGTGTTCTTAGCATTAGTTTCTTTTTTCTTTTAAAAAGTACCTTTTCGGGCTTCCTAGGTGGTGCAGTGGTTAAGAATCTGCCTGCCATTGCAGAGGACAAGGGTTCAATCCCTGCGCCAGGAAGATCCCACATGCCACAGAGCAACTAAGCCCGTGCACCAAAAGTATTAAGCCTGTGCTCTAGAGCCCATGAGCCACAACCACTGAGCCCATGTGCTGCAACTACTGAAGCCCACATGCCTAGAGCCCGTGCTCCGCAAAAGAGAAGCCATGGCAATGAGGAGCCTGTGCACCACAACAAAGAGTATCTCCGACACCACAACTAAAAAAAGGAAGCCCGCACGCAGCAAAAAAAGACCCAACACAGCCAACCAAAAAAAAAAAAAAGTAACTTTTCTACATATTTCAATAATCACCGAATATATTTCCTTCCAGGTTACTTTTTATTTATTACTCTTAATTGTGTATGAGCTCTACTCATTATCATTTTTATTGAAAACTCTTATATTTTGCTTCTCTCTTTTAACAAATAGCACATTCTATTTATGTGTCCAATTTCTTGACACATGAACTCTTGACCTTATATAAAAACAAGATTCCTAGAATGATTATTTGCCTTCACTACATGAGAGAGTCTGGGAGGAAAAAATAAAAGACTTATTCTCTTCTAGTTGGTTTTGGAATTTTGTTTGCTTGCTTGTCCATCTTCTCTATACTCAAAAAATGTCTTCATTCTTTGCCTGAACATTACATCAAATCAACCTCAGGCAAAGATTTTCTGAATTGAAGCTAAATTGAGTTCCTCTACTTGTCTGTATTTCAATACTTCACTCAAAACTGCTCTGAAGAGAGGATTTAGCTAGCTTCCTTAGACTTTTAGCTTTTTACTGATAGTACTTTTTTCATTTTCCTCTGTTATCCCAACCATTATTCAAAAGATATTTAAGAAGTTCTCACGGTTGGAAATGCAGACAGCCCCTCATTTACAAGGTACTAAGGAACACAAATGAACCCATTATCATGAATGCTATCAAATTCTCACTGAAAAATCAATAATGATTCCAACAAAAATAATCAACAGAATCCATGATATCTATCTTAAGATGAATTGAAGGTCTCCACATAACTTACCTTTATTTTTATTTACATATATTTACAAATATATGAAAGTGAAGAAATTAAAATCTCAGCAAAAACTGAGGTCTTAGTATATATTCGTCAAATCTCCTGGCAATATAACATATTTTTGCAATGTTGGGTCTATTTACTTTTAATAATGCAAAACTGACATTTAAAATAAATTTTTAAGATGGATGTGGTATTTTGTACTAAAAAAGTCCTCAACAATCTCACTACCAATGCAAAATCAAAAACATTCAGTAAAGGTTAAACAGCTTTCTTTGGTAAATGGCAAATTACATTGATCTCATTTCAGTTTAATTTAATGCAACTCAATGAGTATAATTAAGCATTATTTATTTCACTGAATTGGATGATGGAGAATCTCTATAATTCAGATTCTCTATCATAAAGGAGATTACTATATTTTGAGAAAATACACAAATCACAAATAAAACATAATTTTGAACAATACTTTACAGAGGCTTGAAAAGTATGTATATTTAATCATTTGCTACACAGTGTGTTAGAATACTGTACATTGTCAATGAGAATGATAATTCAAAGATGCCAGTGTGACAAAATTTTTAAATATCTGTGTTAAAACACTAAAGTCATATCTGGTATGAAAACAGATTTTGGATTCATGCACACACATAGCACACTTATTTTATTTTAATTTAGATATAATTGACATATAACATCATGTAAGTTTAAGGCTTATAACATTTTCATTTGCTACATTTATACTTTGCAATACAAATTCCACTGTAGCATTAGCTAACATCTCCATCAGGTCACATAATTTTTTTAAATAAATTTATCTATCTATCTATCTATCTATTTTATTGGCTGTGTTGGGTCTTCATTGCTGCACACGGGCTTTCTCTAGTTGTGGCAAGCGGGGGCTACTCTTCATTATGGTGTGCGGGCTTCTCACTGCAGTGGCCTCTTCTGTTGCAGAGCACGGGCTCTAGGCACATGGGCTTCAGTAGTTGCGGCACATGGGCTCAATAGTTGTGGCTCATGGGCTTTAGAGCACAGGCTCAATAATTGTGGCACACGGGCTTAGTTGCTCCGTAGCATGTGGTATCTTCCTGGGGCAGGGATTGAACCCATGTCCCCTGCATTGGCAGGTGGATTCTTACCCACTGCGCCACCTAGGAAGTCCCACATAATTATTTATTTTTTGTGGTGAGAATGTTCAAGACCTTGTATCAGCAACTTAAAGTATTTAATAGAGTATTATTAACTATAATCACAATACTGTACATTAGATGTCCAGAACTTATTAATAAACTTGCCTTGCCCCCTAAGAACTGTTTTTGCAGTATCATATAGGCTTGGGCTTGCAGTTTTTCCATTACATTTGTACTGAGATTTTTAAATTTTCCTTTTGTTTTCTTTGATTCATTGGTTGTTCAGAAGTGTGTTGCTTTGTTTCTACAGGTTTGTAAATTTTCTAGTTTTTCTCTTATTGTTGATTCTAGTTTTATACCATTGTGGTTGAAAAAGACACTTGGTATGATTTCAGTCTTCTTAAATTAAGACTTTTTAAGACTTATTTTTGGCCTGTCATTTGATCAATACTTGTGAATATTCTGTGTGCATGTGAGAAGGACATGTATTCTGCTCCTGTTGAATGGAATGTTATCTGTATATCCATTAGGCTCATTTGATCTAAATTATGGTTCAAGTACATCTTTTCCTTGTTGTATTTCTCTCAGGTGATCTAGCCATTGCTGACAGCGAGGTATTGAAGTTCTTTACTGTTATTGTGCTGTTGTCTGTTTCTCCCTTCAGATCTGTATTTGCTTAATATATTTAGCTGCTCTGATGTTGGATGCATATATTTAAACATTTTATATCTTTTTGATGAGTTGATGCTTTTATCATTATATTATACAATGACCTTTGTTTCTTGTTACCATTTTTGGCTTAAAGTCTATTTTGTCTGATATAAGCATAAGTAACCCCACTCTCTTTTGGTTTCCACTTGCATGGAATATCTCTTCACTTTGAGCCCATATGTGTCCTTAAATATTAAGTGAATCCCATGTCGGTAACACATAGTTTGGTCTTCATTTTTTAATTTATCCACCTGGACATTTTATGACTTTAGATTGGAGAAATAATGTCATTTACTTCTAGAGTAATTATTGATATGTGAGGACTTACTAATGCCATCTTATTAACTGTTTTCTGGCTGTTTTGTAGTTCTAGTATTCCATTTTTCCTCTCTTGCTGCCTAACTTTGTGGGTTGGTGATTTTCCTTGGTGGTGTGCTGTCATTCCTTTCTCTTTCTCTTTTGTGAATCTACTACAGGTTTTTGCTTTATGATTACCATGAGGCATATAAAACATAATGTTGATATAATAGTTTATTTTATTCTGATAGCAACTCAACTTCAGTCTCACACAAAAACTACTCCTTCTTTCCCCTCTTTATGTTTTTAATGTCACAATTTACTTCTTTTTATACTGTATATTCATTAACAAATTATAGTCTATTTAATACTTTCTTAATCTTTGCACTATAGTTAAGAGATTAACACACCATCATATTACAGAATAGAGTTTCCTGAATCAGACTATATGTTTATCTTTAGCAGTGTGTTTTATATTTTCAAATGTTTTCAGATTACTAATTAGTGTCTTTATTTCAATATGAAGAATTCCTTTCAGCATTTTTTCTAAGCCAGGTCTAGTGGTGACAAATTGCCTCAGCTTTTGTTTGTCTGGGAAAGTTTTTACTCTTCCTCCTTTCTGAAGGATAATTTTGCAGATAGACTGCTCTTGGCTGGCCTTTTTTTTTTTCTGCTTTGAGCACTTTGAATATATCTTTCCACTCTTTCCTAGCCTTGAAAATTTTTTTCTGAGAATTCCACTGATAGCCTAATGAGGGTTCCTTCGTAGGTTACAAACTTTTTATCTCTTTCTGCTTTTAAGATCCTTTTTTTGTCTTTGATTTTTGACAGTTTTATTATAGTTTGTCTTGGAGAATTTTTTTGGGGGGGATTAATATACTGAGGTAATCCATTAGCTTCATGAACTTGGATGTCCAAATCTCTCCCCAGGTTTGGGAAATTCTCAGCCATTTGAGGACACAGCAAGAAGGTCGTTATATGCAAGCCAGTAACAGGCTTCATCAGAAGCCAAACCCTGTCAGACCTTCTTCTTGGATTTTCAGCCTCCAGAATTGTGAAAAAAATATATATTTGCTAAGTCACTCATTCCATGGCATTTTGTTATGGTAGCCTAAGTTGACTAACACAAGAGTGCTAACAAAAAAATTTAGCTTCTACATGCATTATGTTCAAATTGTGAAGAAACCTATGTTGTAACACGTATAAAACTTAATTATGTGATAGAAAAATCTTTCACTGGTAAGATTATCAATGAGTTCCAAAAAAGACATTATTATGGCACAATTGTATTTATTATTATATATGATAAATTATATAATATTTTATATTCAATATAAAATAAATTCGATTTATTTAGACTTTCTTATTATTTAGACTTATTTTTACTGTGATTATTTTTCTTTCCTTTTCTTTTTTTTTTAAATGGGTGATTTCTCAAAAAACAGAGAATGTATGGGCTATTGAAGAAAGTGCAAATGGGTCATGTTACACAGGATTAGGAGCTAGAAAACAGTCCAGTTTAATGTCAGACTCCCACAACCTCATTCATTAAAGATGTGGAACTAATGATTAATTTGTGTACGGAAAAATATTTAGACAATTTTAGATTTGGGGCTAACTTTATTTGTGATAAAGTTACAATAAATCATCTAGGGCCTAAAATAATTTTAAAACTCTGCTTCAAGAAATAGTAAAATTCTATGACAAAGTCTGCGCAAATCAAAATTATGCTCATATGCCTTTTGGATATTCAGAAATTGATAATATTAGCTCAAGCCACTGTTCTTACACTTTGGTCTCTAATTTCAAGTTTAAATTTTATATTAGCAAATTAGTTCTAAAAAAGCTATCAAATTCAACCATGCATCTTGAAAATAAGCTACTGTATTATTTAGGGTATTGAATAACAGTAAAGATTGATTTTTTGGACTAAGTTTAGAACTGTGAATATAAAACATGACTTTTGATCAATTTAAACTAATACTGATTTATTCTTGGCCCCAGTTATGTGTGTGCAAAGGACACACAGAAGTCTGGTTAAAGAGAGATATGCCTCTTGCAGTGAGAGAGATTCACAGACTAACACTTTCCCCCAACTTATGTTTTACCAGTCCAGGGAAGCTGAGCCAATATGAGTCATATTCTATCATCCAGTCCAGTGATTGCAATGAAGGTAGAAGCCTCACCAATAATTAAATACTGTTCAGGGGAAACTTTATTAGCCACTGACTCTGCAAGGAATGGCATAGAATGCAGAGCAAGAACCCTGGCAGTCTATGCCATCCATGGCTCCAGAAAACAATCAGTTAGCTCAGAGAAAAACAGATGCCTCTGGGCCGAACTGTGTGTGTTTTTTGTTCTTTTCTCCACTTCCACCATTTCACAAATTTAGGTCAAATTCCAGTGCAAGGCATATAAAACAACTTTCAGGGTATTTTACTAGTTTGTTTTTTAAATCCCACAAACAATGTTTGCTTTCTTCTAAGGAAAACTATATGTATTTCTTTCACAAATATTATACAATCACAGATACCTAAATACACAAAGCAAAATATAATATCTATCTTCGTTCCAACGAGGTAACCAGTATATTAGCTTTCTTTTGGATAATTTTTCTTAGAATCATACATCATCACTGTCAATGAGATGGGAACAGGAAAGCCATATGTTAAGGATACCTGAGGAGTCTAAATAGTGGGGACCTAGACAATAGCAGTGACCAAATTTCTGCTTTTCTTCTAGGAAGGCAGAAGAAGTGCATGTTATTAGTTGTACTGCCCAAGAAAAAAAGACCGGTTCAACAGAAAGCATTAATATAAAAATGGTTGTCTTCTCTCTTTCTTTCCTTTTGGTGTTTATTTATTTTCTTATTCCTATCGGGTACCCAAACCTTACCCAATCTCTTTTAAAAGAAACAAAAAAATTTATGTAAGTTAGTTCATGATAATAAGCTAGTGAAGAGAGATATGTCTTCATAAAAGTGCTTCCATTTTAATATAAAAAAGAGGACAGTGTTTGACAGAATAACAAGAAAAATAATCACAGAATTTCAGAATTTACCAACAGGGATAGATGTGGATGGCAAATTTTCAGGCTCACTTAGAGTCTCCCCACAGAGTCTCCTGTGGATATTGCCTCAGTTTAAGAGTATCTCATAACTCAGTGAAGAAATGTGGCATAAGTTTTTTGACAAATTACCAGCAGCACTCCATCCCATTTACTTGGGTCCATCAGTCAGAGCTTTGTGATTTTTGATTACTGAGAATGCAACGTGGTCATGACTAAGAGGAAATCACTTGCATAGTAATTAACTCTGTTTCAGTACATGCCTTAGGAAATATTTCAACCTGAAAGCCATCCTTCCTAGTTTTTGTGGTCATTATTCTCATCTGAAAATTTATTTATAATGAAGTCAACCAAGCACTGTGCAACTGAATATTAGGTGGAGTATGTCCCTTTTCTTCAGAATGAACTGTTTCATACACAATTGCGAAAATGCAAGATTTGCCTGCAGTGCTCTACTGCCTTCACAATCATATTTGGTATCTCCTCTTCACCCTACACTACCTGTAACCCACCTTGCTACCCCAAAGAAAGTGCCAGATAATAAAGGATATAATAAAAGAAGTCAAGCTCTGGTGTCAATGTTTCAAAATGGTTAATTATATTATTTTTTTGAATACTGGTTAATATTTTAACCGAAAGAAAGACGTCTTACATGTGTCACTGTATTTTTTTTTTTCTGAAAGTATATTTAGGCAAGAACAGCTTTTTCACATTACTTACATCAGCATTTTCCAACTCCAGTGTGCATTCAGGCCCTATCACTTACAGGGACTTATAAAATACTGATCATGAGGCTCGGGTAGGGCCTCGGAGTCTGTGTTTATAAAGAACACCCAGAATTGAAGACGGCTGATTAAATCACATCTTTGAACAGCAGCAGCTTACTCTGTATGAATTTAAGACTGGTGTGGGTGATTGGATTCATTTGCTACAAAGTGATTTGATATGAATTTGCTTTATTGCATATTTTGGTAAATTCAGGAGATTCTGCAAGTTGAAATAATAATAGGTAAGAGGAAGCAATAGAGGATTATCTCATATCTTGGTGCTACATGTCTGGTCGGTGATTCCACCTTCCATCAATATCCACAGGTTCTCTCCTTAAAAAGGTCATTCTCAGTATGTTGTTGCAGAAAAGTAGATGCCTCTAAACCACTTAATATATGCTATTTTTTTTAATAAAAAGCTTTTTAACATGAAAATATCAGATTCTCAGATGTTTTACAGAGAAAACATATTGGTAAAAATGTCTATGCATTAAGCTTTTAAGTTGTATTTTTATTCTATTCATTAGACATACATTTTCAAATAGTGTTGTGTATTTGTGTGCTATTCAGTCTGTTTACAGAAGACTCACAGAGGTATTCACTAGAGATTAATAGGTAGTTAAATTCTGTCCCTTCCTCCACTCTCCCCCTTAACTCAAGGTCTTATGGAAATCTTGGTTCATTAGATCACAAGTTTACATAGATGTGTTTATTCTAATCAACGTGTCTGAGAAAAGAGAAAAGTCACACACCAAGTAACAGATGGTATCCTGGGTTGTAGGCAACTGCAGTAGTTTAGGAAATGTTTTATTTAACATTCAATGTACCTGCTCCAACAAAAGCCAAGCAATTTTTGTTTGTTTTAATTTTGCTTCACAGTTGAGTATCATTGTATTATTCTTTAAGGGTTCAGTTTGTTCTCACTGCTCATCTGTATCATGCTCAACTATTTTCTGTAACTGGAGAAATCTCGAAACAGGTGTTTAAAAACGCTGCTATTTTCCATTTGGCTCCCAAAAGGAGAACAAAACAAACAGCCATTTCCCTTAGCTTTGGCTCTGCACCAGTGAGAAAGTGCCATAACAGAAGCAATCACTCAGAGAGAAAGTAAATGTATTCTCTCTTCTGGGAAAGCTATGGGGTACTTGAAAGATGATTGGTTTGTGGGACAAGCACTGTGAAAAGGGAATAATCAGAATCCAGCTGTGATGATTATTGGCCTAAGGAACAGGTGGAAATACATATATGAATTGTACATAATATTAAAATATGTATGTTTAGATGACCCCATTTCAGGGGGCCATTATATCTTTTCTTTTTTTATATCAGTCTACAGAAGAGGGACAAGACTCTTAGGTTAAACTTTATTCCCTGCACCCATCCTTTGTATGCGTCTTCAAATACCTGTTCTGTCTCTTTATTTCATCCCTTCCCAGCTCTGGAATTGCTTTCTTTTTGCCTTCTAATATTCATCCTCAAACTGTTTTCTGACCATACCCGTAACTTTCTCACTCTAACAGAAATTTTGCCTTCCCTTGAAGGCACTTGTGTTCCCTGAAGCTCTCTCAGATCCTGGCAGTTTTTATTTTTATTTTGCCTTCCACAGTTCCCATACAATTGAGCCTAAAGGTAAGGCAGGTGATTTCCTTTACTCTTTTTCCATGTTTAATCCACAGCAATTTGATAAAACTGTTCTTATCAAGTACCCCTATGTCTTTGTGTTTTTAAATCCAACTATTATTCTTCATGTTTATGATTAGTTTTCATCTTTACTGACTTAAAGTTGACATTTCATCCAGTTGATGATTTTCTTACTTGGATGCACTTTCTTCACTTTGCATTGAGAATACTACTATTGTTTTTTTCACTACATCACTGGTTAAACCTTATCAGTTTCCTCTGATGATCTCTTCTCTTCTTTATGACATTTGTTGGCATTCCATGGGACCTTAGAGTTATTCTTAGAGAAATCCCTAGTTTCTTTCTCAAATCCCACATTTAGTTCATAATGAAATCCTCTTGACCCAACTCTCAAATACCTCCTGAATATGACCTTCAGTGCCACTTTCCTATTATCAACTTCTCCTAGCTGGATTAATGCAATAGGCACAGACTAGTCTATTTGCTTCCCCTTTTGTCTCTTGAATCAGTTAGGGACTGACTTAAGAGAGAAATAGGAAATTCTGTAGTTACAAAACCTTAAAAAAAGAAAGTCTATGTGACAGCCTTAATTTTTAATTTTACTGTCAAAGAAAGGCAGAACTGCTGCCTAGGGTCAGAAGACTGGAGGAAACAACAGATATCTTTAAAAGTTATCTGCAGGAGAGAAAAGATGGCGGCGAAGTAGAGAGACGTGGAGTGCATCCCTCTCCACAGATGCATTGGGAATGCACGGAAGGACGCAGTCATTCCCACAGAGAACCAGCTGAACACCAGCAGACGGCCTCGGACACCAGAAAGGGCTGCGGGGAGCCCGACATAGCCGGTAGGGAGGCATCTACGACAGCTCAAAGAGGGTGAAGCGGCGGAGCTGTGGCAGACGGGAGGGAGTGAGAAACATACGGAGGGTCCGCAGCGCAGCTCAGCGTTCCCGGACCGAGACATCGATCCGCGGCTGAACGGAGGGTCCAGGAGCGGGAGCGTGGGAACCGGAGAGCTGGTTCAGGGTGAGAAACATTGTTGCCAGTAGGGTGACCGACCTAGAGCACAGGAGGGAGGAGGTCCGCGGAGAGGAGTGCCAGTCCCTGAGAGCTGCCCGGCCATGATGGCGGCTGGAGGCTGCAGGCTCACGGGCGGGGGGGGAGGAGCCGCGCGCGTAGCCTCTCTCTCTCTCTTTCTGGCAACAGGCAGTGGAGAGACGCCCTGCAGGCCACCTAAGGCGCTCAGGGATAACAAGCACCCTCAGGCCCTCGGGCGGGGCTAGATTAAAACCCCTTGCAACGCCAGCAGCAGGGAGGCTGCCGAGAGAGAAAAAAAAAAAAAAAAAAAAAAAAACAGCATCAATAAGAAAAAAACCCCCAGAGAGGCCCAACTCTAAGACTTTCTGTTTACGCCTGAGCCACCAGTGCCCTCTGCAACAGGCACCTCCAAGCCTGACTGAAACAACAGTGCGCCACTGCTCACTCACTCCCAGAAGAAGGAGCCACTATTGTACCCTCTCCCTCCCCACACACCGAGGCTTACAGACGAACAGTAAAGGAACCTCTGCTGGTCACAGAATAGCACACACAAAAAAAAAAAAAACCCAAGGCAAGGAGAAGGACACTTACAGCTGAGACGCTAAGGAAACAGAAATAGTAGTATCAATACCTATTGAACTGGTCCATTCTGGGATCAGTTCTGGATTTTTTTTTTTTCTTTCTCTCTCTCTCTCTTTTTTTTTTTTTTTTTTTGATTTATTAATTACGATCTTAGCCCTAAGGGATCTACAAGTTTTATAACATAATTTTTTAATGATATTTTTTATTCTTTTTTTTTTTTTTTTTTTGCCTTTTTATATACTTCTATATCTAGCTAAGTTTTTCGTACTACGGACAAAATATCTCTCATACTTTCCTTTCATCCCTATCTTTTATACATTTCTATTCCTTTCTTTTTATTTGCATATTTCCAACCACATTATGCTCTTCTGTTCCCCTTTCTTCCAGCCATTTTAAGTTTATTTTATCTTAACATACTTATAAGCAACACTATTGGTCTGCTCAGACTCCTTGCTCTATTCTCCAGATGACGCACCGCCTTGGTATTTAATATTAGGCTTTTGTCTTTATCTTAGTTCTTAGTACAGTTGTCTAATTACATTCTGAGAATCTCCGTTCTCTCTGGTGGTACTCCAGCTCTTTTCTATATTTGATCCTAGCTTACAAAATCTCCCTGGATTGATGTTTGTATGTGTAGGGTGTTATTTGTTGTTTGTTTGCTTTTGCTTTTGTCTCTGATTTGTTCTGTTTCAGTTGTCAATTTCTGTTGGGTTTCTCTTTGAATATCTGATAGCACACTGGGGTTCTGTCAGGTCTTTCTAGAGCCTTATGTCCTAACGGATTCAGTAATTGTGTGTCTTATACATGTATGTGTTTCCTAGACTTAATATTCGTTTAATCCAATACTTGGACATTAGTCTGAGGCTTGGACAGTCTTCTATAAACACCTCTATCCCCAGGACAAGCAACCCCAAAAGTCTGGACAACCATGAGGAAACAAAGAAACACCATACAGGCAAAGGAGCAGGAAAAAAACCCACAAAACCAAATAAATGAGGAGGAAATAGGAAAAATGCCTGAAAAAGATTTCAGAGTAATGATAGTAAAAATGATACAAAATCTCGATAACAAAATAGAGAAAGTACAAGAAACAGTTCATAAGAACTCAGAAATACAAACAGCAATGGATAACGAAATAACTGAAATTAAAAATACTCTAGATGCTATAACCAGCAGAATGACTGAGGCAGAAGAACGAATAAGTGAGTTGGAAGATAGAATGGGGGAAATAACTGCCACAGAGCAGGAAAAAGAAAAAATAATAAAAAGATTAGAAGACAGTCTCAGAGACCTCACTGATAACATTAAGCATACCAACATTCGAATTATAGGCATCCCAGAAGAAGAAGAAAACAAGAAAGGGTCTGAGAAAATATTTGAAGAGGTTATAGTGGAAAACTTCCCCAACATGGGAAAGGAAATAATTAACCAAGTCCAAGAAGCACAGAGAGTCCCATACAGAATAAACCCAAGGAGAAATACACCAAGACACATATTAATCAAACTAACGACAATTAAACACAAAGAAAAAATATTAAAAGCAGCAAGAGAAAAGCAACAAACAACATATAAGGGAAAACCCATCAGGATAACAGCTGACCTTTCTACAGAAACTCTGCAGGCCAGAAGGGAATGGCAGGATATACTGAAAGTCCTGAAAGAGAGAAACCTACAGCCAAGAATACTCTACCCAGCAAGAATCTCATTCAGATTGGAGGGAGAAATCAAAAGCTTTGCAGACAAGCAAAAGTTAAGAGAATTCAGCACCACCAAACCAGCCTTACAACAAGTGCTAAAGGAACTTCTCTAAGTACGACACACAAGAAAAGGTAAACACCTACAAATACAAACCCAAAACAATTAAGAAAATGGTCATTGGAACACACATGTCAATAATCACTTTAAATGTAAATGGATTAAATGCTCCAAGCAAAAGACACAGACTGGCTGAATGGATACAAAAACAAGACCCTTCTATATGCTGCCTACAAGAAACCCACTTCAGACCAAAGGATACATATAGACTGAAAGTGAAGGGATGGAAAAAGATATTCCATGCAAATGGAAGTCAAAAGAAAGCTGGAGTAGCAATACTCATATCAGACAAATTAGACTTGAAAGTAAAGACTATTAAAAGAGACAAGGAAGGACACTACATAATGATCAAGGGATCCATCCAAGAAGAACATATCACAATGGTAAATATCTATGCCCCCAATATAGGAGCACCTCAATACATAAGGCAAATGCTAACAGCTATAAAAGGGGACATCGACAGTAACACAATAGTAGTGGGAGACTTGAACACCCCACTTACATCAATGGACAGATCATCCAAACAGAAAATCAATAAAGACACACAAGCTTTAAATGACACATTAGACTATCTTGACTTCATTGATATTTATAGGACATTCCATCCAAAAACGACAGACTACACTTTCTTCTCAAGTGCACACGGAACATTTTCCAGGATAGATCACATCTTGGGTCACAAATCAAACCTCAGCAAATTCAAGAAAATTGAAATCATATCAAGCATCTTCTCAGACCACAACGCCATGAGACTAGATATCAATTACAGGAAAAAAACTGCAAAAAATACAAACACATGGAGGCTAAACAATTCACTCTTAAACAACCAAGGAATCACTACAGAAATCAAAGAGGAAATCAAAAAATATCTAGAAACAAATGACAACGAAAACACAACAACCCAAAACCTATGGGACGCAGCAAAAGCAGTTCTAAGCGGGAAGTTTATAGCAATACAGTCCTACCTTAAGAAATAAGAAAATGATTGAATAAACAACCTAACCTTACACCTCAAACAACTAGAGAAAGAAGAACAAAGAAACCCCAAAGTGAGCAGAAGGAAAGAAATCATAAAGATCAGATCAGAAATAAATGAAAAAGAAAGGAAAGAAACCATAAGAAAAATAAATAAAACTAAAAGCTGGTTCTTTGAGAAGATTAACAAAATTGATAAATCATTAGCCAGACTCATCAAGAAAAAAAGGGAGAAGATGCAAATCAACAGAATTAGAAATGAAAAAGGAGAAGTCACAACGGACACCTCAGAAATACAAAACATCATGAGAGACTACTACAAGCAACTATATGCCAATCAATTGGATAACCTGGAAGAAATGGATACATTCTTAGAAAAATACAATCTTCCAAGACTGAACCAGGAAGAAATAGAAACCATGAACAGACCAATCACAAGTACGGAAATTGAGGCAGTGATTAAAAATCTCCCAACACACAAAAGCCCAGGACCAGATGGGTTCACGGGCGAATTCTATCAAACATTTTGAGAAGAGTTAACACCTATCCTTCTCAAACTCTTCCAAAATATTGCAGAAGGCGGAGCACTCCCAAACTCATTCTACGAGGCCACCATCACCCTGATACCAAAACCAGGCAAAGATGTCACAAAAAAAGAAAATTATAGACCAATATCACTGACGAATATAGATGCAAAAATCCTCAACAAAATACTAGCTAACAGACTCCAACAGCACAGTAAAAAAATCATACACCATGATCAAGTGGGGTTTATCCCTGGGATGCAAGGATTCTTCAATATACGCAAATCAATCAACATGATACATCATATCAACAACTTGAAGGATAAAAACCATATGCTCATTTCAATAGATGCAGAAAAAGCTTTTGACAAAGTTCAACATCCATTTATGATAAAAGCTCTCCAGAAAATGGGCATAGAAGGAAATTACCTCAACATAATAAAAGCCATATATGAAAAACCAAAAGCCAACATCGTTCTCAATGGGGAAAAACTGGAAGAATTCCCTCTAAGAACCAGAACAAGACAAGGGTGTCCACTCTCACCACTATTATTCAACATAGTTTTGGAAGTGTTAGCCACAGCAATCAGAGAAGAAAAAGAAATCAAAGGAATCCAAATTGGAAAAGAAGAAGTAAAATTGTCCCTCTTTGCAGATGACATGATATTATATATAGAAAACCCTAAAAACTCTACCAGAAAACTGCTAGCACTCATTGATGAGTTTAGTAAAGTAGCAGGATACAAAATTAATGCACAGAAATCTCTTGCATTCCTATACACGAACAACGGAAGAGCAGAAAGAGAAATTAAGGAAACTCTCCCATTCACCATTGCAACCAAAAGAATAAAATACTTAGGAATAAACCTGCCTAAGGAGGCAAAAGATCTGTATGCAGAAAACTTTAAGACACTGATGAAAGAAATCAAAGACGACACAAACAGATGGAGGGACATACCATGTTCCTGGATTGGAAGAATCAACATCGTGAAAATGACTGTACTACCCAAAGCAATTTACAGATTCAATGCAATCCTGATCAAATTACCAATGGCATTTTTCACAGAACGAGAGCAGGAAATCTTACGATTTGTATGGAAATGCAAAAGACCCCGAATAGCCAAAGCAATCTTGATAAGGAAAAATGGAGTTGGTGGAATCAGGCTTCCTGACTTCAAACTATACTACAAGGCCATAGTGATCAAGACAGTATGGTACTGGCACAAAAACAGAAAGGAAGATCAATGGAATAGAATAGAGAACTCAGAAGTAAGCCCAAACACATATGGGCACCTTATCTTTGACAAAGGAGGCACGAGTATACAATGGAAAAACGACAACCTCTTCAATAAATGGTGCTGAGAAAATTGGACAGCAACATGTCAAAGAATGAAATTAGAACACTTCCTAACACCATACACAAAAATAAACTCCAAATGGATTAAAGACCTACAGGTAAGGCCAGACACTATCAAACTCCTAGAGGAAAACATAGGCAGAACACTCTATGACATCCATCAAAGCAAGATCCTTTTTGACCCACCTCCTAGAATCATGGAAATAAAATCAAGAATAAACAAATGGGACCTCATGAAACTTAACAGCTTTTGCACAGCAAAAGAAACCATAAACAAGACTAAAAGGCAACCCTCAGAATGGGAAAAAATAATTGCCTATGAAACAACAGACAAAGGATTAACCTCCAAAATATACAAGTAGCTCATGAAGCTTAATACCAAAAAAGCAAATAACCCAATCCACAAATGGGCAGAAGACCTAAATAGTCATTTCTCCAAAGAAGACATACAGATGGCCAACACACACATGAAAAGATGCTCAACATCACTCATCATCAGAGAAATGCAAGTCAAAGCCACAATGAGGTATCACCTCACACCAATCAGAATGGCCATCATCACAAAGTCTGGAAACCACAAATGTTGGAGAGGGTGTGGAGAAAAGGGAAGTCTCCTGCACTGTTGGTGGGACTGTAAGTTGGTACAGCCACTATGGAAAACAATTTGGAGGTTCCTTCAAAAACTACAAATAGAACTACCATATGATCCAGTAATCCCACTCCTGGGCATATACCCAAAGAAAACCATAATCCCAAAAGAAACTTGTACCATAATGTTTATTGCAGCACTCTTTACAATAGCCAGGACATGGAAGCAACCTAAATGCCCATCAACAAATGAATGGATACAGAAGATGTGGCATATATATACAATGGACTATTACTCAGCTATAAAAAGGGATGAGATGGAGCTATATGTAATGAGGTGGATAGAACTACAATCTGTCATACATAGTGAAGTAAGTCAGAAAGAGAAGGAGAAATATTGTATGCTAACTCACATATACGGAATCTAAAAATGGTACTGATGAACTCAGTGACAAGAATAAGGATGCAGATACAGAGAATGGACTGGAGAACTCAAGGTATGGGAGGGGGCGGGGGGTGAAGGGGAAACTGAGACGAAGCGAGAGAGTAGCACAGACATATATATATTACCAACTGTAAAATAGTCAGTGGGAAGTTGTTGTATAACAAAGGGAGTCCAACTCGGGGATGGAAGATGCCTTAGAGGACTGGGGCAGGGAGGGTGGGGGGGACTCGAAGGGGGGGGGAGTCAAGGAAGGGAGGGAATACGGGGATATGTGTATAAAAACAGATGATTGAACCTAGTGTACCCCCCCAAAAAAAATAAAAATAAAAAAATAAAATAAAATGCTAAAAAAATAAAAAAAAAGTTATCTGCATCTGGAAGACCATGTATCTGCTCACAACTAGCAACAGAGGAAAGAGAAAAAAAAAAATAGCTCTACCTCTCTTTCACATTCTGACCATAAATTATAAGGTCACTCTAATTACACAGCAAATTTCTAGCTATTGTACCTCGTTTTCTTTATTGGCTTTTATTCTACAATTCCAGTATTTAATAGATGAGACTATTACATTCAAGATATTGGAAGTTGATATGCCTATAAAATACAGAATATCCGGTGTTTGGAAAGAGTTAAATAATCATAAAGTTTGATCTTGGCTAAAGGATAATTCCACCAGAATCATGCAGTCAGAAAGGAAGTTACCTTTAAGCTCATAATCTAGCCAATAATGACATATTTACTGTTTTGATGTTATACAGTAACATGGATTGCTAGAGCCACTAAAATTTTGAGAGAGAGTACTTAGCTTAAATACCCTTATAATTAAGCAGTGTTATTACAGCAACTACAACTACTTGACTGTCTGAAATATGTTGATCCCTCTCTATTTTACTGAATTTTACAAAATTAAAAAAATAAATGTTATTTATAATCATGCAAACTCTCTATGGAGCTTATAAACAAGACAGTGGTGATAAATTCTGGCTCCTTTAAAATTTAACTCCCTGAAATTAGAAGTACTCATAGTTTGGTATGCCTTCATGTATACAATTGTCTATTCTTTAAAAAAAGAATTAAATTACATAAACATATACAAGCTATGTTTTCTTAAAAATTAAAAATCAAATCATATTACACACACCACTATAAAGATTGATTTTTAAAATTTAGCGACAAATCATAGATATGTTTCTCATACATCCACAAAGATCTAACCCTTTAAAACCTTCTATGCTGTTTTCTATTCTGAATGCATCATATATTATTTAATCACTCCTCTATTATGGACTATTCAGGGTTTTCTAGATATTTACACTTTCAAAAAATTCTGTTATAAACATATATAAATAGATGAATAGATAGACAAGTAGATAGATGTATAGATTAGATAAGATAAATATTAATATAGATATTTTCTTAGCTTCTTATCTATAACAGCTTCTATTTATTTGAACTTACAATAAATACTTAACAGATTTTAATGTTCTTGTTTCCACTGCATTCATTTGACCATGATTATTTATTTCCGGTTCTGTCATACTATAATTTGTTTAATGTGAGGCCATCAGCAGCACTTTTACATAAACTTTATTTCTAATAAACAAAATGCATTGATAAAATCATCTCAATATGAAAAATATTAGGCAAAAAATGTTAACCTATTATTACCCCTCTGAAAATGTTTGGCATTTTAATGAAGTGAAATGCCTAGTTTGAATTATAGACATCAGCACATGTAACCAAAATATAAGTGGCTACTTAGCTAGCAAATTCTGTAAATAATGTAGTTTTCAAAAAAGCAGAAATCAGCAAAGAAAATTTAGTTGAAACATTTAAATCTTCAAATCATTTCTTGAGGACATGGAAATCAGAAAAAATTTTAATGAAAAGTATCTTTAAAACTTTTCTCAAAATCTCACCCACTGAATTTTCTCTACATGATGAAGTTTTCCCCTCAGAGTTCAACAGCCATATAAAAAATCTGTTATCCACTTCATGTGGCTTTTTTCTTTCATATCACATCACTTTTCCTCAAGCCCTCTGAAGTAATTTCTACCCTATTCTGAGGCAAATTTCCATTTTTGTTTCTTTTTCTTATTGTTCCTAATCAGCCGCACAAAATATCTAAGAATAAGTTGAGATGGAAAACAGATGCTAAGAACACTCACAGCTTAATATTTTTTTCCCCAGTCATATTGATCTTAGAAGTCAAGTTTTTAGTTATCTCATTCTTCGAGATTTTCTTATGATGGTCGATTTTATTAGGAGGGTGATAACCTCAGAAGTGATTCAGTTATTCTCTTCTATTCAAATATTTTATATGTAGACACTTCTTAAGTGCAAAGAAGTATTGAATTTTCTTAAAAATTAAAGAAACATTATACATTTCTTTTTTTAATAAACATGTTTCTATAGCCTAATATTAGTAACACAATGTAGTATAGGTATTACGGCAGAAAGTTTATCAGATGTTTATAAATGGTATAACAATTAGCTCATCAGTTTGTTAGTGCTTTTACTTTATGTCTATATTGCAAAGGATTAAAATTAAAAAATAATTTATTTATTTATTTATGAATACAGATATGAAAATGTTGCCCTAGACAAAAGGGCTTGTTAGCAAGTTTAAATGTTTTCTCTCTTATATAGACAGACAAAAATGATTAATTAATCTGGAGTCATCTGTTCCAATAAATAGACTAATTATTAACATTAGCTTAAAACTAATTAATAATAATAGGGTAATAAACTGACAGTTTGAAAATAATTACTTAAACGTAATCTTATACATTCATAATGTAGCCGATTTTTATCATTATTACGTATAAAAGTTCTATCTGACCATTATCTTAACATAGTCTGTTCTTCATATATATTACTAATTCTCTGTAAAAAACAAACATTTTTAAGAAGTTAGTGGGTGGGCCAATTATAATATTAAATAAGGTTTCAAAATGTTTCAAACTCTTAGACTGGATCTAACAGAACTTACATTATTCTCTCAAGTATATGTTCAAAAATAATTATATAACAAGATAAAAACAGATTTTATTCATTTCATTAATTCTTAGGGAGTTTTAAATGGTAAATTAATTATTCAATTAATTAATATTTATTCTGGAACTTGTTTGATAAATGAGACAATCTTATAAAAGTATGTATACTGGATGAAATAAAAGAATGTTAAATAAGTCAGGATTAATGAAGGTGATCCATCCTTAGAAGCTCAACAGGTTTCTGCTTTTAGGTAATTCACTTTATTCTAAATGGAACTCTGGTTTTTATGAGTAAATTATGAAAGGAGAATACAGCCCATAAGCCAAGGTCTTAGAAAATACAAATCTATAACTACTTATTGAGCATCTGCCTTTAAGGCTCTCTGCTAGGCACATCACAATCTTTTGGCAAAATGCTAGGTAAAAGGAATCCTAAACTGATAACCTTTTAAAATTGTTACTTTGACCACACACAGGCTCACATAAGCACACCCAAACTTCTTCATAGGAATTCGAGGGAATCTAACATGTAGATAATAGAGACAATGTTTGTGTGTTTGTTATGTATTTGTAAATTTTCTGTTTTGTTTGTTTTTTTTCTTAGTGTAGGGGAGGAAATAGTTTTCCTCATCCATTTTAGGGTCCCTGGCTGGGCCTGAAAATTAAACCAACAAAGAGAGATTAACAGGAAAATAGCAAACAAATTAATTTAATACAAATTTTATGTAATATGGGAGTTTTCACAAGGAAAGAAAGGTCCAAAGAAACAGTTAAACCTGAGAATTTCTATGCTATGACAGTCATGGAGAAATATGATAGGGCAAAGAATATGAGGTAGGTGTAGTAAACTTTGGGAAACTTAGCAAGGCCTGTTTGTTCAGATTCTTCTCAGTATCTTTCTGTCTTGAGAGATAAGGATGCTCCTCTCCTCTGGGTATGGAGAGGGCATATATCACATGAGGGTCTTATGATCTGCTTCAGAAGAGAGTTAGAATGGCCTTCCTTCTTCTGCCATTTTTCTCAGGCTCCTTCAGCTTAAAATATTCAATATGCCAAGGTGCCATATTTTGGGGTAGCATGTCCAAAATCCCATCACTAGGTAATGGCTATGATTCCTGCAATGTAACCTAATTTATCCCATAATATTTTGTTGCTTTCTATGAGAGATTCTACTATAAGTCATTTATTCCGTAATATAATTTAGAAAAGTATTGGAGGTGATATGTGGTTGATGTGGCCATTGTGGTTAAGTGGTATTAAGAAGCAGCGTGAGTAAAATGTAACCACTAAACCCTCATTGAGGAGTATGGCAGGATAGTTCATGTTTGGATTTTATGCCACCTGTCAGCATTTACTTTATTCATTGTAGCTTGTGCTATCCATTAAAGCATCATTAAAATAAATTCTATGAAAAAGCACACGCATCTTTGCCTCTGATTACAAAGAGTGAAGACTGTATTCCAACGCAGATTTTAAATATTTGTATCATAATTGGACACAAGCTGCTCTGAACATCTGCTTGTTATCAAGAAAAAGAATGACGTATCTCTTGCTCTAGATTTGTTTAATGGACAAATTCAGAAATTATGCCTACAATATGCTGAAACTTTGAGTCAGACCCTTCATTTTTTATAAGAATGAGTTGCAGGAACTTGATAAGTGAGAAAAAAGATGCTGCCTCCAGCAGATATGGACAGTTTCACTCCACAAAGTTATCATTTATGAGGAAATTTTGATTTTGAATCTCTTAGTCTAAGGTATAACATTTTGTCATTAAAATTACGTTGGTCCCAATACCCAGTACTGGTATAACCACTCATTATTCTTATCCTCTGCATCTATTAAAGTTGTCATTAGTAATAACGTATTCGTGTTTACTTTTTGTAGATTTTTCCAATATCTCAAGCATTTATTTTTCATTACTTTAACAGTGCATCACTTGTTACATAAGATAAATACTAATCAAAAATATTTCTTTAAAAAGTCCTAACTATCTATTACAAACATATTTACTCTACCACCTAGTGCTGTTCTGGAATTTGTTAAGCAAAACCTTTCAAAGTGTAAATTAATTCATTCATCTCTTTATTCAAAACCTATTTGTTGAACATCTTTGTAAGTGTAACAGACATTAGGTATGAAAGAGTCAGTGCTGAGCAAAGAGATATGACCTTGTTTCTATAAGGAAAGGAGAAAAATTAATCAAGTAATCACTAAATGATGTATAATATAAACTGCTATGTATTATGATAGAAAAAGCCTCAGTCCTATGAGATTACTGACTTAAACTTGGAGGTCAGGAAAGGCATCCCTACATGATTAATACTTAAGCTGAGGTCTGAAGGATCTTAGCAAAAGAGGAGGAAAAAGAGCAGAGGTAGTGTAAGAATTTTTCAGATGCAGAACAACATGGGTAGTGGTTATGTGGTAGAATAGAGCTCAGTACACTATAGGAATGAAAAACAGGCCCACGTGGCTGAAGTATGTTGTGCCAAGAGGGACACGGTATGAGATGAGGGTAGAGAAGTAACTAAGGGCTAGAACTATGGCCATGTTAAAGATTTAGGCCTTTATCTTTCAAGCCATAGACATTGTTGGTTTAAACAGGGATACAATTTTATATTTGAACTTTGAGAATATCACCTGCGGCAGGGGGAGGTAAGCCTTGGAGGACAAACAGAGCATCTACTGGAAAGGAGTATCCTGAAGAGGAGTTTGTGTAAATATTTTATGTGTGAAGCAAAACATGATGGTAGTTGAAGAAAATGAAGCTCTATATTTGACTAAAATTAGCTACTAGTTCCATTTTCTCCTAGCGGTACTGCCTCATCTTGCCAATCACCGTTCACATTAGATTTTCAGCTTTCAGATTCACTATATACTGAAGACAGAAGAGCACAGGAAAATATGAAGGGAATTAGTCTCAAGTCTGCTTCTTAAGATGCAGATGTTCTTAAGTAGGTGATCACAGATGTTCTTCCTGTCCCACTGTTGGTTCATGCTCTATATTTTCCATGCAAGTGACATGTTACATTAGTCTGGCACCATCATGATTTTGTTCTTGGAACAAATTAATAGATTAATAAATCCCTTGTGTTTTTCTGGAACACACTAACCATGAATAATTAAAATGTATTTGTTATGATGTTTAATAATCTTTACCAAAGAGATAGAATATTCCTTAAAAATTTCACCCCTAACAGCCTTTAATGTACTTCATTTATTTTATATAATAATCTCCTGTTGTGAGTTTGGACTAAAGGATATGTGTAAGTATGTACTATATAGTGTTAGTAGAACTTTGAGTTCCTAGTAGTAACTATGCCATTGGGATGCATTTTATCTGGTAAATCATACAGAGAAAATAAAATTTTTAAAAGGCAAAGGTCTTAAGGTAGACAAATATAACCATAGTCAGCAGACTCTTTCCCTGGCAAATATGCATGTAAGGGAGACAAACAAATGCCAAATATTGGACAAACATAAGTAAAGAAAAATAGATTAAAAAAATAGAGGGCCTCAGCTGCTGGCACCAGGAACTGCTGGGATCTTTTCTACGGGGTGGAGACACATGCAGTTGCTGGGGATTTGGCTGGACTGTTCTGGTCTATACAGTCTGAGATTCTCTTTGTGGCAAGATGGGTTTGTATGGACAGGTTTGTCCATTTATAACTTCTTTCAGAACTGAGAGGAGTAGCCAAAATGGCAGAGTAGGAAGACCCTGAGCTCACCTCCTCCCATAGAAACACCAAAATTATAACTATTTACAGAGCAACTATTGAGGAGAATGACCTGGAGACTAGAAAAGATATTTTACAGCTAAAGATATAAAGAAGGAACCATAATGAGATAAGTAAGAGGTGCAGATACACTGTATAGTCAAGACCCATGCCCTTGGATAGGTGACCCGCAAATGGGAGTATAATCACAATTGCAGAGGTTCTCCTGAAGGAGAAGGGGTCTAAGCCCCACATCAGGCTCCCCAGCCCAGGCATCCTGCCCTGAGAATTTGAGTCCTCAGAACGTTTGTGTATTAACTGGATATTTTTGCTGTTTACAGACACCTCCCAGTTACAAAGAAACTAGTTTTAGGAACAGCTAGGTATGTGCCAAAATAATGTGTAAAAAAATCATATGAAGTGTTCTTGTCATATATGATGTTAGTCATTTATTAACAATGCTAACTTTTTTTTCAGGAAAGATAAAAGAGTAATCATGAGAAAACAAAAACAAAAAGAAAACAAAACAAAACAACCACTTATATTACTGGAGATCCCTGATTAACACAGCTACCATACCATAAGAAGGATACTCTTTGCTCAGGTAAGAAAATATCAGACAATCTTTTGACAAGTCAGTTGAAGGTGTGTTGTATTTTAATGTTGAGTAACACCCAAAGCAAGACACTGCTCTCTGTCAGGTAATTCTCCTACATGGGAATTTTGCAGAGTCAGTGAAGAATGAGGACAGGGTTGCACAGTGGGAGTGACTCATGTGATCTCATAGTCTCCCAGTCTTGTGATATCAGTGTCTGTAACGCATCATCAACATCCAACAATCTGTGAGTCTCACATGGTATTTCAGTCTCACAGTCCAGCTACTGTCTTTTAACCTGTACTTTCACAACCTCAGTCTTGAGGTTGTTCAGTCCCTGATTTCTCGGTCTCAAAGTCTTAGGATCCATATATATTCTTGAGGTCTAGCAGATTCTAAATCTAGCATCTTTGTGGTTTTACAGTTTCAAAGTCCAACTTATTTGTATTCTCATTGCTTTAAAGTCAATTAATTAGTTACACAACGTTTAGTTAAATGGCCCTCCTGGAGGAAAAGGCCTGAACTCATTTTTAAAGCCTTTGAAAAGTGAGGTAAGCTGTCTAACTGAAGTTGCAGTGACAACTAAATCCAATTCAAACTTCAATACGATCAAAGATATTAACCTAGTAGAGATAGAAGAAATAGGGAACTGAGCTGAAATTCAGTTTCCTTTGATTTCCTGGTGGTTATATTCTAAAGCCCTGCTAAAACTGTCACTCAGCCTCAAACAAGCTCACCTCCTGATAGGGTCACCATGACCAGCCTCTCATTCTAGCTTTTTAGAGGAAAGAATGTTGACACATACACATACATGCACTTGTATATGTGTGTGTGTGTGTATATGCACATATACTGTGTATATATATGTATATTAGCTTGTACCTTAGTTCCATAAGATATGATGACATCTGAAATATGATAAAAATTATGAAGATGCTAAGAATCAGGGAGATGTGATCTATAGTCAACATAAAATTCAGTCAAAGAGACACAGACATATCTATTACCTTAATTTGGCCAAATCACAATCACATGGCTTCCTTAAGGCACTTCTCTCACCAGTATACTACAGTTGTATTCTGATACCTGGGAATTGGCATTGGCTCAGAACTATTGTCCAGTTATTTATTCTTCTCCCAGTACATATTCATATTTGCAGATGGACTTTGACCGACTTAGGGAATGCTGGTGGACAAATTAAAGAATATATGGCACTTTATTAAAATTATAATTATGGCACTTTAAAATGTGTGCTTTTTCAAGATATCAAGATTTCCCATTATTCCAGGGGCCAATTCTGTGAAATGATTCTGATCTAATAATTAGAGCAAAGTCTTTGATTACCCATTGTAGTGACTCAATTCAGGACTTGGTTCAAAAGTGAATGTTAATTTCATATTTTTAGTTTTACGATCAAGCATCCCCTTAGTAGGCTTATCGTATATTTCAATCCTAGTGAAAATATGATCAGTCAGATAAGAGCAAAAATGACTACATGTAAAAGTATAATATTTACCACTGTCTCCCAGATACCCATTATGATGATCAGAATCATTAGTAATTTGTGGTAAAGTACTTATCCTCTAATATTCTGAGATTATGTATAAACTTGTTTGTAATCAAATATCCCATTTCAACAGAAATATTCAGATCTTCATTTCCATCTTACTGAGGACAGCTATAGGAACAAAATTTTGTTGAAGGGAGTGACTTCTGGATCTTCTTGGTGACATATTTAACAAATATATGAACACATAATAAATCCCTTCAACAAGGCTCTCAAGCCTGCATTTGTATGCTTTTCTTTTCATTATACAATTGGATTTCTCAAATCTGTACTTCATTTAGTACACCACTGGGTCCAGATTTCTTGCCAAACAGCTGAGCAATCTGTTAGACTCTCTCCTAGAATCTGTGGTAAGTGTACCCATACTAATGTGTTTGGCTTAATTTAAGGTTGTGTTTCTTTTTACTTATTCTAGCACCATTAAAATTATTTTTGTACATAGTTATCAGGTTACTTCCTGTATTAATTAGCAACATTTTGTGATTACTTTGCTGTGTAAGTTTTTACCTCCTGGGTAAGATTTTCTACCTGTATATTTAGAGTACACTTGAAACTGAGCCGAGTTATTTATCTAAAGGAAAGGAGAAGTGGCAGAGATTAGCCCTCAGGAAATTTGAGGTCAAGTTTCTAAAATAAAACATAGCAATAAAAATTTTTAAGAACAATAATAACAATAAAACACTGCATAGACTGAGGTTTAAACATGGCAGGAATAAATTTATCAAACAAAGGATTAGAGACTTTGGCTAAGTACAAAATTATTGGACAGACTAGAGGAAGAGGGTCTTAGTCTCAAACTCCATGAATGTCTTCCAGAAATGACCCACCAAGGAAGCAACTCTGACTACCAGTTTGAATTCAAGAAAAAAGTCTATGCTCATAACTGAAATGCAGAATTTAATCAAAAAGCCATTGCTACTACTCTACCTATCTTTCGATGCCCAAAAACCTGGAATGTAGTTGTATAGAATCTTCATGTTAACAAAATTTTCTCACAAGAAGGAAAAATCAGAACATGTCCAAAAGAGCAAGTAGAAGGCTTCTTCTTTTTATTTACCTCTACCTTTCAAATTCCAGACAAATTTATAGATAGAACCACTTAATAGATAGAATCTTATTTACTCTTTGCAAAAAAATGGAATGATGGTTAAGTTACTCAATCCAGAGTATCCATCATACTATACAAGAAAAATCAAAGCATCTCCTCAGATAATCATAATGATAATTGGAAAACATATCTATTTACATGTGTATATGCATAAATATATATGTGGACTTTTCCAACTTGTAGGCATGTAATATAGTGTTAAAATGGTATGTTCATAAAGATATTTTTCATGGATAGAAATAATTTTGGCATGATCAGAGGATGTTGTCATAACATGACTTTGAAGTATGTCAATAATTTCATTGCTATGTCACTGATGAGAAGACAGATGAATGAGTATTGTGACATCATCAGGCACGATGTTGTATAACTTGTAATTAAGCCTTAATATTGTCCTTAGAGGGTATTATCTTCCACCTTATTATAAAAAGGGCAGCTGGAAATGCAGTTTTTAAACTGAAATAACTACAGAGCTGAGCACAAATAAGCTATGATGCATAAATATTTATGATATCTAATATCCTTCCATGCTTTTTAGCCAGAATTTTTATTTATTTACTTATCTAGGCATCATTCTGGATTGGTGACTTCTCCATTTTAATGAGAGAAGAGTTGGCCTTTTATACTTAGTGATGTAACTTGTTTCCTATATAGTGGAATTTGAGTAGCTATAACTGACCTCTAGACAAATAATGTTTCCTACCAACTCTCTTACAGTTCCTGAGGTTCTGGTCATTAGTGTTGCTCCCTAAAACTTTTAGCTAGGTTGATACAGCTGGAGGGATTAGTTTATTGATTTTTTTTTTTATTACTATGAAACCTATTGCTGCTTAGCGATTTCAGGATCTCAAAAAACTGAAATTAATTATGGGTAAAATTTGGGATAATGAGGGGTCAGGATTCAGGTCTGAGGTCTGGTAGGAGAGGGTGTTTTGGTAGAGAACTGTTCCCTCATACACCATGATCAAGTGGGATTTATCCTGGGGATGCAAGGATTCTTCAATATACACAAATCAATCAATGTGATATACCATATTAACAAATTGAAAAATAAAAATCTTATGTTCATGTCAACTGATGCAGACAAAGCTTTTGACAAAATTCAACACCTATTTACGATAAAAACTCTCCAGAAAGTGGGCATAGAGGGAAACTATATAAACATAATAAAGGCCATATACGACAAGCCCACAGCAAACATCATTCTCACTGGTGAAAAACTGAAAGCATTCCCTCTAAGATCAGGAACAAGACAAGGATGTCCACTCTCGCCACTACTATTCAACACAGTTTGGGAAGTCCTTGCCACAACAATCAGAGAACAAAGAGAAATAAAAGGAATCCTAATTGGAAATGAAGTAAAACTGTCACTGTTTGCAGATGACATGATACTATACATAGAAAATCCTAAAGATGCCACCAGAAAACTACTTGAACTAATCAATGAATTTGGTAAAGTTGCAGGATACAAAATTAACACACAGAAATTTCTTCCATTCCTATACACTAACAACAAAAGATCAGAAAGAGAAATTAAGGAAACAATCCCATTCACCATTGCAACAAAAATAAAATACCTAGGAATAAACCTAACTAAGGAGGTAAAAGATGTATACTCAGAAAACTTTAAGACGGTGATGAAAGAAATCAAAGATGACACAAACAGATGGAGAGATATACCACGTTCTTGGAGTGGAAGAATCAACATTGTGAAAATGACTATACTACACAAAGCAATCTACAGCTTCAATGCAATCCCTATCAAATTACCAATGGCATTTTTCACAGAACTAGAACAAAAAATCCTAAAATTTGTATGGAGACAAAAAAGACCCCAAATAGCCAAAGGAATCTTGAGGGAAAAAAATGGAGTTGGAGGAATCAGACTCCCTGACTTCAGACTATACCACAGAGTTACAGTAATCAAGACAATAGGGTACTGGCACAAAAACAGAAATATGAATCAATGGTGCGGGACAGAAAGCCCAGAGATAAACTATGGTCAACTAATCAATGACAAAGGAGACAAGGATACACAATGGAGAAAAGACAGCCTCTTCAATAAGTGATGCTGGGAAAACTGGACAGCTACATGTAAAAGAATAAAATTAGAACACTCCCTCTCACCATACACAAAAATAAACTCAAAATTGATTAAAGACCTAAATGTAAGGCCAGACACTATAAAACTCCTAGAGGAAAACATAGGCAGAACACTCTTTGACAGAAATCACAGCAAGATCTTTTTTGACCCACCTCCTAAACTAATGGAAATAAAAACAAAAATTAACAAGTGGGACCTAATAAAACTTACAGCTTTTGCATAAAAAAGGAAACTATAAACAAGATGAAAAGACAACCCTCAGATTGGGAGAAGATATTTGCAAACAAATCAACAGACAAAGGATTAATCTCCAAAATATATGAACTGTTCATGCAGCTCAATATCAAAAAAATGAAGAACCCAATTAAAAAATGGGCAGAAGACCTAAATAGGCATTTCTCCAAAGAAGCATATGGATGGCCAAGAGGCACATGGAAAGCTGCTCAACACCACTAATTATTAGCGAAATGTAAGTCAAAACTACAATGAGGTATCACCTCATACCAGTTAGAATGGGCATTATCAGGAAATCTACAAACAATAAATGCTGCAGAGGGTGTGGAGAAAAGGGAACCCTCTTGCACTGTTGGTGGGAATGCAAAGTGATACAACCACTATGCATAACAGTATGAAGGTTCCGTAAAAAACTAAAAATAGAATTACCATATGACCCAGCAATCCCACTACTGGACATATACCCAGAGAAAACCACAATTCGAAAAGACACATGCACCCCAACATTCATTGCAGCACTATTTACAATAGCCAGATCATGGAAGCAACCTAAGTGTCCATCAACAGATGAATGGGTAAAGAAGATATGGTACATATATACAATGGGATATTACTGACCTATAAAAAGAAACAGAATTGGGACCTTTGTAGAGACATGAATGGACCTAGAGATTGTCATACAGAGTGAAGTAAGTCAGAAAGAGAAAAACAAATATCGTATATTAACGCATACATGCAGAATCTAGAAAAATGGCACAAATCAACTCGTTTTCAAGGCAGAAATAGAGACACATGTAGAGAACAAACATATGGACACCAAGTGGGGAAAGTTGGAGGGGGGAGTTGGGGTGGGTTGAATTGGGAGATTGTGATTGCCATACATACTATTACTAATAAGAAAAAAAATCAAATTGAACACTAAAAAACAAAACAAAACAAAAAACTGTTTCCAACATAGTAGAGTGTTATGGGCTCCAGTACTCATGTTGAAGTCCTAACCTCTGGGACCTCAGAATGTGACTGTACTTGGAGATAAGATCTTTAAAGGGGTAATTGAGTTAAACTGAGGTCTTATATTGGGCCTTGGTCCAATATGACTCATGTTCTCATAAGAAGAAGAAAGTAGGACACAGATGACAGAAGGAACACTACGTGAAGACATAAAAAGATGATCTCTATAAGTCAAGGAGAGAGGCCTCAGAGGAAACCTGCAGTCATCTTGATCTCAGACTTCCAGTCTTCAGAATTGTGAGAAAACAGATTCCTATTATTTAAGCTACCCAATGTGGGTGGTACTTTGTTACAGCAGCTTTAAGACATCTACAAGGGGATGTCAAGTGCCTTGGTTAGGATAGGAATGAATACAATGTTGAGAAATTTTTTTCTTAAATTATTAGCTAAAAGGGGCTGAAAGAGCAAATTAAGGTTGAATGTGCTTACTCTAGACCTATTTGCTCAGGTGCCATATTTAATGTATAGCAGTATAGCTTATAGTTCTTAAGAGTTCACTCAACATAATATATCACATCTAGGAGAATTTCAACACTATTATCATTGTTGTTTCTCCTAAGAAGGCCTGGATTTAGCAATACACACACACTCACTCACCCTGGCTCATACAAGTTGACCTGGAAACTAAAAATGTTAGGCTTCAAGGCTATCATGTGCTCACATTTTTCAAGGCTCTGTATCTAATTTGTGTGTTTGTAATTTTATGTCACTTCCCAGAATTAGAATCCCCATCCCCAAATAGAGCCTCCCTCTGTGTGTGTGGGGGGGATGTCAACAAGAACTAGAAAGATGACTGGTGTTTACCTATTCCTTCTCTAGGTTTGTTAGTGGTTGACTTCTTGACAGTAAGGACTATACCTTATTGTTTCCAGAGGGCCTATTAGAGTACCTGACATATAACAACATTCTACAAATATCTGTTAGTGAAAGGGAGAGAGGAAAGGAAGACCGCGTAATCAAAACAGAAACAAATAATTTCTCAGAAATAAAGGTTCTATAGATCTTTGATCCTAAAAAAAAAAAAGAAAAAGAAAAAAGAAAAGAGAAGAGATACAAGAATGCAGTAGCACAAAGTGAAGATTTAAATGTACTGTTTGGACAAGATCTCATTATGAATGGAGATTATATAGTATCACGACACCAAGGTTTTAAATAGTTTACTTCTAGTAAATACAAAAAGCTATATATTAAATTTGTTTTGTTTAGTTACTATTATTTCATATTTAAATATTAGGCAGAATTTCATTGATATACACTTTAAAAATCAATTTTTATGTGTCTTTCCAACATGATAGAATATTTCTTCAGGCAAGTGTTAAAGATATCCATTAGCTTCACTGATGCCTGCTTCTGTGTACACTCTATTTGATTTTGTCATCACTTGAGAAAGCATCAAAGAAACATAGATTTAAATTCAGGAGATCATTAATGGAAACCAAGCCCGGCTTACTGTGTTACGGTCATAAAACTTATGTGCAAATTATAGTTACATCCTTTATAATTCAACTAATAAGTTAGGTGAGGAGACAAGCACATAGTTCAGCCATGATAGAGTTCTTTTTCCCGAAGCATAATAAAGAGCAGACACGGAAATAAGGTATCAGCTGCCAAAGTGACTGGAAAAAAAATCAGCATGTAAAAGCTTTATATTGTAGGAATATCGGTTTCCATTGCCTGGTCTCCTTTAATAAGGTAATAAATAAATAAATAATCCCCAAAGCCTGATTTCTAAGATTCTATAAAGAGATCTCAAGATAATATAATCTTAATTTATGAGCATATGGAAACAAGAATCAGAATAAAGAATGTTCATTTATCAACAGTGCTACTGGAGGATGCTGGCTTCTTTCTCCTTCCTGCTGCTCTTGATACATGGGGATGATAAGAAGAAAAGAGATGGTCATTAACACATTCATTTACTTTACTCATGTGATTCAGAAATGATGTTTTAAAATACCAGGGTCATACACATCCTCTTATCTTTTAGGTCAATACTTAGCTTTCAAAAGAATCTGAATTAGATGATTTCTAATTAATTGTATTAATTGTATTTACTTTTCAGTAAGGACTTTCCCACCAAAAGGGAACTTCCCAGAAAAATTTGTAAGTAATAGGCAATGTGATTATCCAATCAATCCCAATATCAGCCTATAGGGTTGCACTTGGTCTTTGAATGTATGGAAGTGAATTATATATTGACACATAAATACGCAAACATTACTATTGCCTTTTTTCTAATTATTTTGCCTTTTTACAATTAGAATAACTTTTCTATGGTATATGATGGTGAATATTCTGGAGAATCATCAAATTCTATGCCAGACCTCAAAGATTTGGAGTACTAGAGGTAGAATAAAGGACATGAGCATCTTTGAAGAGCAAGAGAGAGAGAGAAGATTTCTATATATGCCTGCATCACACCCTGATGATAGGGTTGACTATTATAGAAACAGGGCATAGGGGTCATCAAATCATTCAGAATGTGAAATATACCCAAAGTATTAGGTTAAATGGAAGCAAAAGACATGGGAGAGTATTTGAGGATGTTATGCAAATCTCTAGACTCTGGGTAGGAAAACACAGGGGGGAAAAGTGTCAAAATATTTAAGGAATAAAGGTTAACTAAGTAAACAGATAAGGACTTCTAGAGATGGACTTTACATTATATGTAAGCCATTTAACCAAGATAATATTATTACCTATAGTCTGTACATTAATACAAATGTGTAGATTACAAATTCTTTCCCTTTGATTAATGAAAATGCCTACCTCTTCAATTTTAAAGCTTATTTACCTATATTAAGAGCAATAAAACATTCTGAATTAAGCAGTTCCAAGTAAGTTGCCATAGTATACAGAACAAGTTACACATTTTCCAAATTATTGCAGTTAGAGAGTTTCTCAGAGAATCTAACCTAAAAGGAACTATGTCTTTGACAAAAGACAGCATAATTTGAAAAGTATTTCAAAATATATTTTTTCATTATGTAAGCAATATAACGTCTTTACAGAATAGTTGAAATTTAATGACAATTTAAATATAACTTCTGAAGGGAGTTAAACCATTTATTTTTATCTGAAAAAAATTAATGCAGACAATGTGAATTAATGTTTACAGACATTAACTCTATTATGAATACTTTAAGGGATTGAAGAGTTAATGATACTCCCATATAGTGCACACTTTAAATGAAGTTTCTCATCACCTCACCTAATTTATTTGTCTAAGCCAGTTATTTGAATGTTATAGTTAACAGAGTATTATTTGCCCCTCTTATTTTCTTATCAAGCTAGAGGGACTATCACAAACAAAGTGAAGCCATAATAATTCCACTTTGTATCCTTGCATGCTTTAGCTCCTCGTGATTCTCACACACTTACTATTTCATTTCACCTAACTGATAAATTTCATCTTTAATTTGATTTGATTCTTCTCAGCTTAGAGATCAGACTGACATAACTTATTTTTTTTGAAGTTTATGTCTTTTATATGGGTAATATCCCTAACATGGAGCAATTCTTAAAACTCTTTAGAAGAATGTGGGGTTGGGAGTTGACTGGTGCCTTCATCCCTGCTAAAATAAGCAAACTAACTAACTAACTAACTGATATGTCCATTTTCTAATACCTGGAACCTTTGAATCTGACCTTCCTTGAAAAAGGGACTTTGCAGATGAAAGTAAGTTAAGGATCTTGAGATGAAATCTCAGTGGATTTAGGGTCTACCGGTGGCAGGTGTCCTTCTAAGACCTTATAAGAGAAAAGTACAGGGAGGTTTGGGACACAAAGACGGAGGGAAGCACACCATGTGATGATGGATGCAGAGACTAGAGTTATGCAGCCCCAAGGCAAGGAACATCTGGAGCCACTGGAAGTCGGAAGAGGCAAGAAAGGGTTTTCCTCTAGCGCCTTTGAGGGATTGCAGCCCTACTGACACCTTGCTTCAGACTTCTGACCTCCAAAATTGTTACAGAATAAGTTCCTGGATTTTTTTAAGCCATCTTATCTGTGGTAATTTGTTATAGCAGCCTTAGGAAAAACTACAGAGAACATTACTTAAAATGGAAATTTGTAAGAAATTATAAATCATTCTTTTTTTCCCAAGATACTTCCCCAAAATTTGCATATGTGTACAAACAATGTCTTATTTGTCTGGGCTAAATATACATAATTCAGAATTCTGAATAGAAAATTTGGCCATATTACAGAAAATGTAGTAATTTTTCTATTACAAATAATGTATGACATCTGCCCTTATATTCTGAAGTACTGTGTTTAAAAAATTGAATAAATGCTCATAGGGCATATATGATCATATTTTGCACACAAAAATGGATATTTTAAGCCTAATTGCAAATGAGCATTAGACAATTTCAACCCATGTGTGTAATTACCTGCTTTTGTGATTCTGAGAAAGCAACTTCGAGTGTGTCAACTTGCAGCCATTCCTCCCATAAAATTTTTGCTCTGCTGGAATAGATAGAGCTTTCTGAATAAAATTTGTCACACCCTACAAGCAATGGAGATCTTTCATCAATTGTTTTCAAGTGGTCAAATTTGATAAAGGCAATTATAGCCTGAGCAATGATGATCATTTCCTATCTAATAAAGCGGAGTAAGTGAACATTACAACTCAACAACAATTTATAGCATTGGGCTTAATCTGTGAGGTCAGAAGCAGGGGACATTTCTAATTTGGGATGACTGAGTGTTCAGCTTCAGCCAAGGAATGCCATTTATAGAGCCAAATTCAGGCAGCTACTTGAATGTTCTGAAAATGGAATCTTTCTTATATTCAGTGTAGTGTTTAATGGTTTCACAGGACTCTACTGGGCAGTACTTCAGTAAGGAACACATACTATATTATATTTCATATAGGTTAGGGCACGTTGTTCATGATTTTAAAAGTGATTGTTTAAACTTAATAGATTCTTCCACAGGTATCACTGGAGAATAGAAGCTTACTGGTGTGCCTTGAATCGATTTTATCGGTCTGTAAATTGGTAAGGATTTTCCCTTAGGGGCATAGAGTTGTGCACATAGCATTGTTCCTATTTTACAGAAATAATGTAGACATGTGCAAGGTATACCATTGGAGAACTGAAATATGATGATGTCAGTTTCCTTGTATCCACTATCCATGCATTGCTTGCTTCTAGAGACGTTCTAAGCTTTTGAAAGATAATTTTAAATTGTGTTTTTGCATAGTTGTCTGTTGAGCTTGTTTCTAATGTTTCTTTTTTCCTTCTTTGTGAACTTCTGCATCCTAGAGTATTTTTGCTTGAATATGATCTCTTTTGACCCATTCAATCACTCTGTGAAGGGACATTTTAGAGCAACCATTATTATAATCCACATTTTTCAAATTTGTCAATGAAGACTATGAGAAGTTTATGAGCTGCGCAGTTATATGATGAGACCAAAGTGAGGGCATCTTCTCTTTGATGCTCTGTCTTAACTCCCACTTTCCTCATTAGAGCATTCTGATGAGTTGATAAGGGATGTCTGGAGTTTAAAACAGAAACTTATAAAATACCCAGGATTACCTCAAAGAATATTTGTTGGTTGCCTGAACCTGCAATAACCTGAACTCAAATTTTTATATATTAGAATTTTAGATATTAGTATTTAGATTTTAAGATATGACTTACGAGATATGAGCATTGCTAGCAAATATGAATATAGAACCATAAAAATAAAAAGAAAACCAAAATTCAATCATACATTATTGTGGTCAGGGTAAGTTAGATTTTGTTGTGGTTAAAAAAAAAAACAAAACAAAATCTGTGGCATAAAACAACAAAGATTATTTGTCATTCACAAAATGATGTCCAATGCTACCAATTGGGGAAAGAGGGGAGGGTTGGGGTGGAATGAACTGGAAGATTGGGATTGCCATATATACATTACTAATAAGAAAAAAAATACCAAATTGCACACTCTAAATATATGCAGTTTATCATATGTCAACTGTATCTCAATAAAAGTTCTTAAAAAAAAAAAAGAAAAAAAATAATGTCCAATGCAAGTGGATCATGTGGGAGGGGAGAAGGGTTAGTGGAAATTTATTCATTTTGCTTGCTTAGGGATCCAGGCTGGTAGAGGCTCCTTCTCAACTCATGCTTCCATGATTGTCATGGCATAGGAAGAGCATGGTTAGAGGGTCTCTCTTCTACAGTTGAATACTTCAGCATGGAAGTGATTTGCATCATTTTCACCCATATTCATTCAGCATAATTAGTCACCTAACTTCAAAGGAAAGGGGAAAATATAATTCTCAGGTATGCCTGGAAGGGAGGGAAGCCAGCTATTAGTGAGCATGTTGAAATGTGTGTCACAGGTGTAAAGGTAGGCTTTTTTTTTTTAAAGGGCTCATCATTTGAAATATAACATGGATGGTTCAAAGTAAGATGCAGGGTTTGACAAGTGAAAGAATCTTTGGCATTTTACTGGGGCTAGTCGCCAATCAATGTAGAAATTTCTTCTTAAATCCTCTACATGAATTCTTCTTGAATAATTCCAGTGATGAGGTATTACCTATTTAACCTGTCAGCTGTTATTCTACTGGACAATTCTATTATTGAAGTTTATTTATGTTCTCCAAGGCCTAAATCTATGAAACTGAAGCTCTTACTTATCAATCCTTGTCCTGCCTTCTGAGCACCATATAACACTACAAATGGACTTGACAAAATACACAACACTAGCTGAACAAGTATTTAAGGCACTTCAGACTATAGAGCTAATTCTTGACCACCAGATGAAATACCTCCTGCAAGGTTACAACTGGCCCTTAAGACATAATATCTTATCTGTCCACCTCATCAGGTAGTCTGCACCCCTTATGTTGTTGTTAATTCCACAGAGGAACTCTGAGTTTGAAAATACAATTTATCATATCTTTATACTCTTAAATATGCAATCCTAAAAACACAGATATCACATTACAATCAGTAGGATGATTATCAAAAAAGCAACAAATGATATTTGTCAGTGAGGATATGGAGAAATTAGAACCCTGTGCATTGCTGGTAGAAGCATAAATGGTATACCCTCTGTGGAAAACAGTATGGTTATTCCTCAAAATATGAAACATAGAATTATCATATGATCCAGCAATTCTACTTCTGGGTCTATACCTAAAATAAATGAAAGTAAAGACTTGAACAGATATTTGTACATTCATGTTCATAGAAACACTATTGGCAAAATCCAAAAGGTGGAAACTAGTCAACTATCCATCAACAGATGAATGGATAAACAAAATGTGGTATATACACACAATGGAATATTATTATTATAAGAAAAATCTTATATTTGCTACAACGTGGATGAATCTTGAAGACATTATGCTAAGTGAAATAAGCCAGAGACAAAAGGACGTATATAGGTATGATTCTACTTATATGCACGATCCAAATTTGTCAAATTCATAAAAACAGAAAGTAGAATGTTAGTCACCAGGAGCTGGTGAGAATGGAGAATGAGGAGTTCCTGTTTGATGTGTATAAGTTTCAGTTTGTGAAGATAAAAAAGTTCTGGAAACGGATGGTGGGGATGGTTGTACAACAGTGTGAATGTACTTAATGCCACTAAACCATACACTTCAATGGTAACATGGTAAAGGAGTTAAAATGGTACATTTTTTATCATGTGTATTTTACCATAATTAAAAAAAAGGCAAGCCTGTTTCATACTTAAAGATTTTTTTTTTTCTGGCCTTAAGGAAGTAATTATCCAAGAGACTTAATCAGATGTGCTTGATTCACATGGGCAAAATATACATGTAATTAAATAGAAGTCCAAAGAAATGTGAGCATAAAATGAAGATCTGGTAAAAAAAAAAAATGCTGTTTACTTCCAAGCATAGTTGATCATGATTTAGAGTGTGAAATGGATCACCTACTGCTGTACTACTCATAACATGCAAATAGTTGTTTATATAAGATCTGCTCAAATTATACATGGCTTTCTAAATTACTAACACATGCAGAAGTGATAGCAAGGATGAATTTTACTTATTAAATTCTTTACTTGGAGTCCATCAGTCTTACACTATCTGTTAAATAAGAAGACTCAACCTGAATGTAATTCCAACTAAAAATACTGCCCACGATACTAATAGTCCATCAAATTACTCAGTTCCAATCGTCAATACACTCAGTCTTTCCTTTCTTGACTGAAATGAGCTACTTTTATTTATCTTCTTTCTCCAAACAGTGTATATCATTGGTGGTTTATTGCTTCAAGAGGTAGGAACCCAAGAAATGAAGCAACCTGTAATCATCATTTAAAGAATCGATGATCCATGTAACCTCCATTTACCTTCATCCCTGGCTTTCACTTCCAAAGTCAAGTTGCCTGCTACTCTTGGATCTATGCCTTACACAGGCATACCTAGGAGATACTACAGGTTCAGTTCCAGACAACCACAATAAAGAGAATATTGCAATAAAGTGAGTCACACAAATTTTTTGGTTCCCCAGTGCAAATAAAAGTTATGTTGGCACTATACTGTAGTCTATTAAATGTGCAAATAGCATTATGTCTAAAAAACCAATGTACATACCTTAATTTAAAATACATTATTGCTAAAAATGCTACTCATTATATGAGCCTTCAGCCAGTAATAATCTTTTTTCTGGTCCTGTCTCTATGTTGATGGCTGCTGAAGGTTAGGTGGCTTTGGACATTTCTCAAAATAAGACAATCAATTTGGCTACATCAATTGACTCTTCCTTTCATGAACAATTTCTCTGAAGCATGCAATGCTGTTTGATAGCATTTTACCCACTGCAGATTTTCTTTCAGAATTGGAGTCAATCATCTCAAACCCTGTCACTGCTTTATCAGCTAAGTTTATGTGATATTCTGAATCCTTTGTTGTCATTTCAACAACCTTCATAAGATATTCACCAAAAGTAGATTCCATCTCAAGAAACAAATTTCTTTGCTCATCCATAAGAAAAACTCCTTGTCCATTCAAGTTATGAGATTTCAGCAAATCAGTCACATCTTCAGTTTCCAACTCTAATTCTGGTTCTCTTGCTATTTCCATCGCATGCATTTGAAGTTACTTCCTTCACTGAAATCTTGAACCCTTCAAAGATCCATGAGGATTGGAATCAACTTCTTCCAAACTCTTGTCAGTGTTGATACTTTGACCTCTTCCCATGAGTAACAGATGTTCTTAATAGCATCTAGAATATAATTCTTAAGGGCCGTAGGATTTTTGGAATGGTAAATAATCGCTGGTTTCAACTTAAAAGTCACCAATTGCATTAGCCCCTAATAAGAGAGTCAGTCTATTTTTTGAATCTTTGAATGTAGGTATTGACTTCTCCTCTCTAACTATGAAAGACCTAGATGGCATCTTCATCCAATAGAAGACTGTTATTGTCTACATTCAAAATCGGTTGTTTAGTGTAGCCCCCTTCATTGATTATCTTAGCTAAATCTTCGGATAACTTGCTGTGGCTTCTACATCAGTACTTGCAGCTGCATCTTGCACTTTGCTGTTCTGGTGATAGCTTATTTCCTTAAACTATGAGGGTGAGGGTGAGTCAAAAATTATCTGGACTCTGGCTGTAGAACTCATTTTAATTAACTTTTAGAAAAGACAAATACATCATTTTTTTGACACAATCTCCTTGCTTTTCAACACACTTTGTCCATCTGTCAACAAGCTTTCGTGTTCCCTCATTAAAAAATGTTTTAGGCTGAGCTGCAAGCCACGAATGCACCGCTATCTTTACTTCTTCATCAGAAGTGAATCTAGTTCTTTCTTGATGGCTAACACTTGTGCGAGCTTCCTTGAACTTCTCTATCCATTCATACACACTTCTTCACTAAAAAACACTTTCTTTATACTGCGCACAATGTCTTCGACAAATAATGGCACCAGGTACACCCTCAGACCACAAAAACAGATCACTGCACGCTGCACTTCTTTCGTGTAAATCACAAGTGGGCCATCCACTTTTGCTCACACTACAGTTACAAATGAACTGATGTAACATGTTCACACCTGCACAGCATGACTGGGGAGACAGTAGCCTTGAATGGAAAGCACTGATAAGACACTGCGGCCAACAGAAGTTTTAATATAATTGCAGTGTGGATAATTTTTGACTCATCCTCATACATGAACCAATATCTGCTAGGTTCAATTTTTGTTCTGCAACTTCCTCACCTCTCTCAGCCTTCATAGAATTGAAGAGAGTTAGGGCCTTGCTCAGGATTCGGCTTCAGCTTAAGAGAATGTTGTAGCTATATCAATCTTTTATCCAGACCAGTACAACTTTCTCCATGTCAGAAATGAGGCTGTTTCACTTTCGTATCATTCTTGTGTTCATTGGAGCACACGATAATTTCCCTCAAGAACTTTTACTTTGCATTCATAGCTTGGCTAACTATTTGGTACAAGAGACCTAGCTTTTGGCCTGTCTTGGTTTTTGACATACCTTCCTCGTTAAGCTTAATTATTTCTAGCTTTTGTTTTAAAGTGAGAGGTGTGACTCTTTCTTTCACTTGAACACTTATAGGCCATTGTAGGGCTATTAACTGGCCTAATTTCAATATTGTTGTGTCTCAGGGAATAATGAGACCTGAGGAGAGGGAGAGAGATGAGAGAAGGGCCAGTGGGTTGAGTAGTCAGAACACACATTTTTTCATTAAATTTGCCATCTTATATGGGCAAAGTATGTGGTTAATTACAATGGTAACATCAAAGATCACTGATCACAGGCCACCATAACAACTATAATCATAATGAAAAAGTTTAAAATATTCTGAGAATTACCAAAATGTGAGATAGAGACACAAAGTGAGCAAATACTGTTGGAAAAATGGCACAGATAGACTTGCTGGATGCAGGGTTGCCATAAACCTTCGATTTATAAAAAATGCAATAGCTGCCAAGCGCAATAAAGTGAAGTGCAATAAAACAAGGATTTGATTATTGTCAGAAGGAGAACAAATCTTTCCATTCCTAAAACATGTGGATAAGAAAGAGTCCCACGGTGAAGTGATATTGCAATAAAAAAAAGCCTAAATCCTCCAAATAAGATGTAAGTATAAGTGGTAGTTTAGAGTGGAGTAAGCAAGGAAAAGGAGTGAGGACACAAAGGTTGAGCCAGAATGAAGGGGTGAGGGGCCTAGGTCAGATGGTCTCTTGCATTCTTGATAAAGAAGTAAGTTCAGAAAAGAAAGATTACATAGTCTGTATAGGAATTATTAAATAAAAGGTGTTTGGAATTAAGAGTTGTTTTGCAGGTGGGTCTCGCAAAAGATTTTTCTTTATTAGTTCTGCCTCTTCTTTCAATATTTTTTCTTTTCATTTTATTTCCATTCTTTTATTCACCTTTCCTTCCTTTCTTCATTCTTCTCTTTTTAATCTTCTCTTTTCCATTGTTCTTTTAAAAATCTCCCTTCTGATTTTTTTTCCTTTCACTCATCATTTTGCAGTATGCTCCTTGCACTAATTTTGCTTTAATCCTATACTCTACTTTCCACCAACCCTAATCCATGACTCACTGATTATATAGTTTTTTTCCCTTGTCCATTACTCCATCCAGTCCCTGGTGTTATATGTTAGCTCTTCACAAACATGGCCATTTTTTTTATAACTCTTTAATTTGAACTTAACCTTAATGTTTGTATTCATCTTTCATAAATTTCATATAAGGAATACATAGTAAACAAACAATTCTTTTTTGTCTATGTGTAACTTCACAATGGGGGTTTCATGAAAATTCAGTTTAAATAAATTTATTCTGTATTAGTTTTTATTTATTTATTTATTTATTTATTTATTTATTTATTTTTATTGGCTGCGTTGGGTCTTCATTGCTGCACATGGGCTTTCTCTAGTTGCTGAGAGTAGGGGCTACTCTTCATTGTGGTGCGCAGGCTCCTCATTGTAGTGGCTTCTCTTGTTGCGGAGCATGGGCCCTAGGTACGTGGGCTTCAATACTTGCAGCACATGGGCTCAGTAGTTGTGGCTCACAGGCTTAGTTGCTCCGTGGCATGTGGAATCTTCCCAGAGCAGGGCTCGAACCCGTGTCCCCTGCATTGGCAGGCAGATTCTTTACCACTGCGCCACCTAGGAAGTCCTCTGTATTAGTTTTTGATTGCTGCTGTAACAAATTATCATAAAGTTAACAACTTAAAGCAATACAAACTTATTATCTTACTGTTCTGTAGGTCAGAAATCTGACATTGGTCTTATCAGGCTAAAACCCAAATATCAGCAGGATGTATTCCTTCTGGAGGCTCCAGTGGAGAATCCCTTTCTATGCACATTCATGTTGTTGACAAAATTCAGTTCCTTGCAGTTGTAGAACTGAGTTCCCCATTTTCTTGCTGGGGTCCCTAGCTTCTAGAGGTTATCCACATTCCATTGCACACAGTCCACTTCCTTCATCTTGAGAGCCAGTAATGGTAGTTCAAATCCCTCTCACACTCAGTCTATTCTACCTCTTCCTTCCATTGCTGCTTCTCTCTGACCTAATCTACCTTCCTCTTCCACTTTTAAGGACTCATGTGATTAAACTGGGCCAGCCAATATAATTCATGATAGCTTGATAGCTTTTCTTTAAATAACTCAGGTCTTTCTGCTCTATTTATTTTCATCATAATTTTAATTTCAAGGCAATATATGTAATCATACCCAAAGATTTACAAGAATTGTCAGGCTCTGGAGAGCTGTGATTGTGTCATTCAGAATCCCAGAAAGAAGAAAAGAGGTTCTGAAGAAAAATTGTTGAAGGAAACCAAGATGTGATGCATCAAGGTTTAGAAACAGTGGGAATGCATTAAAACCCGAGGCTTGAAGAGGAAGGGAAGAGTAATGAACCTACTGGAGCCTTGGGTGAGATGGAGACTGGAAGGAGGTGCTGCTTAACCTAAGCTATATATTTGTATTTGTAGTCAAACACAAATACACTCAGAAATAGGGTAACAACATACTCTAGGAGTGGGGAAAAGAAATATCTCCACATCTCTCTCCTTCAGCACTCTGATCTTGCCAATTTATCCCTCCAGCCAGATCCTATAGAAAACTAGAATATAGGAAAGAATGACAATAGAGCCTCTGAGGGTCAAAAAACTCCTTTACTCAAGGCATAATACAGCATAGTAGAGGGTGGAAACTAGATATACGTGAGGGTGATGGACTAAAAGATACAAACAAGGCTAACCCAGCAGTTTAGGGCAGGATGACAAACTTTTCTATAAATGCCTAGATAGTAAGTATTTTAGGCTTAGTGGATCACATGGTCTCTGTTGCAATTACTCAACTATGCCTCTGTAGGGAAAAAAAGCAACTCTAGATAACACATAAAGAATGAGTGTGGCTGACTTTGGGGAACAGTATGGAGGTTCCTTAAAAAACTAAAAATAGAATTACCATATGATCCAGCAATCCCACTACTGGGCAAATACCCAGAGAAAACCATAATTCAAAAAGACACATGCACCCCAATGTTCACTGCAGCACTACTTACAATATCCAGGTCATGGAAGCAACCTAAATGTCCATCAACTGATGAATGGGTAAAGAAGATGTGGCACATATATACAATGGAATATTACTCAGCCATATAAAAGAATGAAATTGGGACATTTGTAGAGACATGGATGGACCTAGAGATTGTCATACAGAGTGAAGTAAGGCAGAAAGAGAAAAACAAATATCGTATATTAACACATATATGCGGAATCTAGAAAAATGGTTTAGAGATCAACCGGTTTTGCAAGGCAGAAATAGAGACACAGATGTAGAGAACAAACATATTGACACCAAGGGGGAGAAAGCAGAGGGGGTTGGGGTGGGATGAGTTGGGAGATTGGGATTGTCAAGTATACATTACTACAAGAAAAAAAATATCAAATTGTCCATTTTAAATATATGCAGTTTATTGTATGTTAATTATATTTCAATAAAAGTCCTTTAAAAAAAGAATGAGTGTGGTTGAGTTGCAAAACAACATTGTTTACAAAAAAAGAGGGCTGGGCAGATTTGGCCCATGGCCATAGTTTACTGGCCCCTAATTTAAGGCATAAGCTTTGGAATAGTGGAAAGTGTTAAATGCTTGCTCCACAAATTCATAGCTTTGGCTGTTTGTTAACATCAAATATCTCGTCTCTCCTACTGCCAGCTAAAGATGACATTTTCCAGCATTCATACTAAGGAATAGTTCTGTGGCTAAATCCTAGCCTGAGGGATAGAAGTGATGTCTACAACTTCCACGTGGTTTTCTTAACGGGAAAGAGTGTGCCCTCTGCTTCCTCTTTCCTATTAGTTTGAATTTGGACCCAGAAAAGGTGGTGGTGATCCATCTTTGACCATGAAGAGAAGAGCAATGTCCTAGAGGATAATGGAAAAATAAGGTATAAGTAGCCTGTGCTGCTAGCACCTTGGATCTACCCTGCTGGCCTATGGTTGGTTATTCTGATTTTGAGAAAGTTACATAAATGTGTCTCCTATTTAAGTAACACTGTTTCCAAGTCTTAACTTTGCAGTCAAACTTTTATCATTTGAGAGGTCTCTAAGACTTAGTCTCCTATAACAGAAGTATCATTGCCACGTAGGTTGTTGTGGATCCTAAGTAGCATCGTTGAGTCAACTGGGACATAACAGGCATTCAGTGAAATGGTCTATGAAAAATGATATTAAGGTCATATTATTGTATTAGGCATTGTGAGAAATACAAATTAAATATTGGAGACAATATAATCTAATTTGGATATATGACTCCATAATTATTCATTCTTGTGCCCTCAGAATAGCTTCTTATAAGCTATCTAGAAATCAGACAGGAGGGTATATAATTAGAAATTAGAATTAAATTGTGTATTTTACCAATTATTCTTTCTTTTCTTCATGATGGGCTTCTGGAAAGCATGTTACAGAGGAAATTATCACAAAGGAAATCACACTCCCACAGAGAAACAATTGAGTGCTTAATCACTGACAAGGACTGCGAGTAAAATAACCCATAAACGTGATAAGTGCACTTATTTCTCAAAGTATAGTCCAAGACCTGTAAAGGAATAAAACAACTTCTGCAAATCAAAGCCTTCCTAGGCATCAGAAATCTAATGTAGACTCCCAACCTCATAAGTGAGAAAACAGACCTAGAGAGTTTGATGAGCTTATAAACTTTCTGGCTGGGTATCCTCTTCTTTTAGAGTAAGATAAAAATTCTTAAAAAAAAAAAAAAAAAAAAAAAAAAAAAGCCTTTAGATGGTTTTCCAAAGGAAGATCCAGGCAGAGGAGTAAGAGAGGCACTTGTCCCACAGGTTAGTGAGGTAATTTTCTCCTCCTATTTCTGGAAAGGATTTTGAAGCCAGTCATTCCTTTATATTTCCAAATCACCTTCAACTGCAACTTCCTTAAACCTACCCATCTGTATTGGTATTAGTATTAGAATAGTTTAAATAGGCTTTTGAATATTTAAATAGACTATAAATTCTTAAATGACTCATCATAGCCTATAAGATGAAATAATATTTCCTTGCTTTTTTCCCAAGTGCACTGTGAAGCAGTCCAAATTCATCTCACTACATCCCCTTCCTTTACCACAACCCCTCGCCCAATTTGGTTATGCAAACCTATGCAGTTCTCCGCAGATTTTCCTTGTTTTTCATGCCACCAAGCCCTTGGTCATTTAGCCAAAATGCTTTGATGTCCCATTATTCTCCCTGTTCATTCCTATGTGCTTTTTAGGACTTAGTTCAGGGATCTTCTTCTGGTTCTCTGTTTTTAAGTAGAACATTAGATTTCTCTTAATATGTTCTACTATAGTATAACACCATATTTTATGATACATTTTTACTTGGCCCCACTACTCTCTTTTATCTCGGTGTTCTCAGATAAATAGCAGATGTTCAAAGTCCAAGCCACAACTACAATTAGAGATTTAAAAAAATCAGGTTTCTTCACTTCAATTTAGTTTACTTCTGTCTACCATATTATCTTATTTGAGTCCTATAAAATAAGTATAAATGACTTCTCAAGAGAATATAAATTATTCGCATAAAGAATATAATTCTTTCAAATCACAGTTTTGTGTCTTAAAAAAATTTAACACTAGATATAACCAATGATAACTTCACTTGCCCTAGGCTTAAGCATAATTGGGCTAATTGCCCTATAGGTTGTTGAGGAAAATTTGCCATATATAAATAGAAAAGTTACTTAATATAGGACCAAAATAATAGATGTGAAATGTGTAGAAGGAGCCAGTAAGTTCTACAGTATGAAAGAAGGAAGAAAGAGCTTCAGCTGTAATAAATGGGAAAGGTCCAATGGAAAAAAATAACCATTGGATTTAATTGAAAGCTATGCATACTTTCAAAAGATAACAAGGGGGTAGACATTTTCCAGAAATTTGGTCATTATAAAAAGAAGGAAAAGAAGGAAAGTAAAAGTGAGAAATAAACAAAATCTATTTTTGTAACAGACTTGTCTGAGCAATGTTGAAATTATCATGGTAAATAATGCTGTGCTATATTTTCAATTAATTAATATACATTTACTCAGGGTTTCTCTCTGGAGCCTGGGTCAGGTTTGGCATTGCAGCATGTTTATCAATGTTGCTAATGTAATCTGGGTAAAGACATGAGAAGGCAAATGATATAAATGTAATTCTCCTTTTTTCTCCATTTATTTCATAATTTCTGTAAATTCAAACAACCTCTTTGACTCAAACTTTCTTTTCTGTAATAAAAGATAAGTAGTTATATATTTAATTCCAGATATGGTAGGTTGTGCTTTTCTCCGGCCCACGGGAAAATCCAGGAGACTCTCATTCTGAATATCAACTTGGGACATAGCCCGGCTGTTGACATTGAGTATCAAAGAAAATAGCACAAAGGCAAAGCAATTCATCTTAAATCACTGTGGTGATGAGAGAGATGTTTCATTAAACTACATTTAGCCCATATTTAGTGAGTACCTACTATATGCCAGCACTGTGCCTGATTTAAAGATAAAGAGGGCTGCCTTAGAGGACTGGGGCGGGGAGGGTGGGGGGGACTCGAGGGGGGGGGAGTCAAGGAAGGGAGGGAATACGGGGATATGTGTATAAAAACAGATGATTGAACCAGGTGTACCCCTGGTTCCAATCCAAAAAATCCAATCCAAAAAAATAAAAAATAAATAAAAAATAAAAAAATAAAGATAAAGAGGGCAAGTAAGGAACGCTCTGCCTCAATGAGTTTATTATCCAGGTAGTTAAAACATGCTGAAGCAGTGAACAGCATAGGTTAAAGCTTCCGAATATGCATTTGATTGCACTTCATGCTTTAGATGACCCACTAGAATGAGAAAAAATGTTATTGGTCACAAGATGGCATCTAAATCAGAGTGCAGTTGGTTCATTTTAGCAAAGGCCATTTTCAATAAAGTGGCAGAGGGAAATATATTCACATATGAGACCAACTCCTTGTATACTTTGAGATATAATAATTGAAAACCCACTCGCAGTCAATACCTGGTTAAAAATCCACTTCTGCCGTTTGAAGCAATCTAACGCATTAGAATGAATATTGGATGAGTAACAGGGGATTGGGTGTCTAGTCCTGGGGCTGCTTTGACTTAGTGGGTGATTTGCAGCCATGTATTTGCTCTCTTTGAACTTCAGTTTCCTCACTTACAAAATGATAAGGGATTTTCTATATGAACTCCTACCTTTTTTCTGCTCAACAATTACATAAACCTTGAGATTTTCATACTATTCTAAACCTCAGTGTTCTCCTCCGTTTAGGAATTCTTAAAGTATTTGCACCCTTTGTTCATCTAACATAGTAGTCCTTTTATGCTTACGGAGACTGTTAAGTATTGGATTTGAAAACACAGTTGAGGCATTCTGAGACTGCTCTTTCTACACTGCTTGTTGAGGAAGATGAGAAAATAGGGAATATTTTAAAGGGCTGAAGAAAATGCAGGGAACACTTAAAAAAAATGATGGAGTGTCCTGATTCACCAATATTACAATAAGTAACTAGAGGTCAGGGACCCTGCTTTTACTTCCTTTTATTCTCCATAGTGATGAGCACACTAATGGAAGTAATCAAATCTTAGTAGAGTATGAGCTATTTCATAGCACTAAGAACTATTAAAGATCACCCTTATAAAGGAGGAGAGGTTGAATCCTTAATGAAATAAAAAAATGTTTTTAATAAACACCTACTGCTTGTCTCTAAGGTGCCAGAAGACATCTTTTTTCTTAACAGTTGGAAATGCTTTCACCAGATCTTTTAATACATTTCAAATTTGATTTTTAAAGAATGGACATAAGTCACATCTTGCACTAGCTATTACTCTCTTGTTTGTGGGAAACTAGTAGGTAGGGTTTATATGGAACATCTGTAATCATAACTTTGAAATCTTTTCAATCTCATATAATTAGAAAATGTGCTTGCTGAGTCAGCTCTACAAGCTCTGTTCACTGTTATCAACTTGCATTTCTGATTATGATATCTAGAGAGTAAAACCCTGCCGTGCAATTGTCTTTGGAGTCCAAGAAGCCAAGTGTTGAGGTGGAAGCGGCAACCAGAGCCTCTAGGGCAATGATTCAATTCATCAACAGGAGAAATTCAGGGTAAGGCTCTGTGTCATTCTTTTCTTCCCATGTGTCCCTTAGAGTCATTATATGAGGCAGAACTAAAACAGTTCTTTTTTTGACAAAACTGTGGGATTCAAGCTCAATTTTCAGACATGTGGGATACATGTCAACCTGGAGATTAAAGGAGAATTCAACATACATTGCAAAAGTATTGTGCAGCCTGTCAAACACATATCCGTTTAAATTTCGAGTGAGCCCTTTGCTCCTGAACTTGCCAGTTCACAAGGTGCCATGATTAAATTTTATAGAGTTTCAATTTAAATACTATATTACTGCAACATGAAGGTTGACATTTTTGATCATTAATAGCTCTAAACCAAATAATTCAGTTACTTTTCATAGCCACTGTCACCAAGGCAAATTTATACCTCATTTATTTTCTAATAAATTCAGCACAAAAAAACTAAACATATGCATACAAACCCAGACAGTTTTTCTCCTCAACAAGCATGTAATTACCAGGACTTTTAAAATATAGCACAAAGCAAAAGGACAATTTCACATTTATCAAGCTCATTTGGTGAACATAGGTAAATCCAGAAAGCTGACATGTGGGGACCTGATTTCATTTCTTAAATTTACCAAACAATTGATAATATTTTCTGTAGTTTACTATGAATAATTGCTTAACTACAATGACATGGGTTAAGTAACACGTTTTGCTTAATTTATATTTGACTGGATAGGTAGTAATATACAGGTTTTTACATAGAAATAAAGATGATTCGTATATGTTTATAATCTATTTTTGGAAGCATTACCTACAGAATATTGAGGCTACAGGTAATTGATAGCTCTTTCCAACTGACCATGAATTAATTTTCAAGTTGTTTGAAATGACCCATTTTCAGTCAATTTACTGAATAGTATTGGTTGTCAGTCCATTATCTATTTTCCCCATAATCCTTCCTAAATAGTCTCTGAGTATTTACTCTTCTCCCAAGTAGCCTATATGCTTTAGACCTGTGCTATGCAGTATAGTAGCCATCAGGTACAATGGCTATTTAGATTTGAATTGACTAAAATTAAATAAAAATAAAAGATACTAGGCACATTTCACACTTCACATATGGCTAGTAGCTTATTAGTAACTGTCATATTGAACAGCACAGGTATAAAACATTTCCTTCATTGCAGAAAGCTCTATTGACAGTGCCAAGTTTGGATCTTAATGACAATTCCAGGGAAACTAATCTAAAATTTATATACATACATATATAAAGGTAAATCTTAGAATTCTTACCAGAAATACTGGAAAAGCAAAACTAAATCTTTGATAGTATTGTTGAGTCTTCTGGACCAACAAACTCTGAAGTCTGCCCAAACTAGACTTTCCCAATAGATGACTCAATTAGCAAGGTTTGAACTTTTTTTTTGTACTTAAATATAGTTTAATGTGCTTTTTATTATGTTTAAAAATATTGTTCTGGGAAGGTTCCGTAAGCTTCACAAAACTGCCAGGAGTCCACAGCAGGGACAAGGTCAAGAACGCCTGTATCTGGTGTGTTACAGACAGGCTGCTCCACCAGCAGGTCCTGGAGAGAAGACCCTGAGGAGCGGAGCTGCCACAGACACTGGGGACACAGGGGTGAGCAGAGCAGGCTTCAGTGGCCACCGAGATGGGCACTGATCACAGCCTAATCTATGCCCTCTCCAGCCTCTGTGTGGATTCTTAGATGGCAGTCCAAATCTTTCATGCCATGAACAGTTTTGAAGTGGCAACCTGGGTAGCAGCAATTAAAGGTCCTCTCCCCAAGGGTCGCTGTTTGTTCCTCTGACTCAGAGGGAAGAGCCATGACAGGGGCTTTCTGGGTGTCACTGCTGTCAGTGGAGGGACAAGTTAGTTTTGGAACATCATTATGTAGCTCTGAAGCCGGCTTCCCCACCACCTCCCGGGCCCTCTCGGCAAACTCCTGGCACTCCGGATGCGGCTCCTCGGAGCTAAGATGCTGGGGCCTGGCCTGCTTGCGCCATGACATGGTGTGAGGATCGGGCCTCTGGCGAGTCCCTGTGAGTGGCCAGCCTCACACAACCAATTCCTGGAGTTCAGAAATTACTCTCCTTCAGCCGGAGCTCGCATGTTCCGGCAATCAAGGTTTGAATTTTGATTTGTTTCTAATTACTTGCTACATTTAGACATTTTAGTAGTACAGTCTGTAAGTACTTATTTAGTATTTAGTTTTATTAGCATTGTGCTAAGTGATATTGAAAACTATAAATGTAAAATAGGCATGGCTATTCTTTCAAATAGTATGCCCTTTATCTGTAGAAGAAAGATATATTACATATTTAGATATTAAAGTGTATAGCACAGGCTATGAGTACACTTAAGAAAAAACTCAAAAAGTAAGGAGGTCACTGAGGGCTGAAGTGTTGATGACTATCTAAAGAAGAAGGTCAGGCTTGGCTCAGCCTTGAAGGATAGTGAGGGTTGGCTGGGACAGAGGAACTCATTCTAATCTACTCTCAGCAGTTCTGGCTTTTAATAAAATGGCCTATAATAGGCTCCTCTAACAGAAAGAATTACTTCCATACTCATTACCCATTCAAATATCAAAAATATGAAATGTATTATATTATTCTTCACCTTCATATTAAATGTCAAAAATGTTATTAAGCATGAAAGCAGTAAGGGAATCAAAGTTTAAAAGTGGAGGATATAGCTCCTAGATAGTTTCCTCCACAAGAGGGCAGACAGCAGTATCAAGCAGTATCAGCAGTATTTCGTCTTGTGGAACTGAAAACCACAGTCACAGAAAGATAGAGAAAATGAAAAAGCAGAGGACTTTGTACTAGATGAAGGGACAGGATGAAACTCCAGAAAAACAACTAAATGAAGAGGAGATAGGCACCCTTACAGAAAAAGAATTCAGAATAATGATGGTGAAGATGATCCAGGACTTGGAAAAAAGACTGCATGCAAAGGTCGAAAAGTTTACCAAAGACCTAGAAAAATTAAAGAGCAAACAAACAGAGATATGCAACACAATAACTGAAAGGAAAAATACACTAGAAGGAACCAACAGCAGATTAACTAAGGCAGAAGGGCAAATAAGTGAGCTGGAAGACAGAAAGGTGATAATCACTGATGCAGAAAAGAATAAAGAAAAAAGAATGAGAAGAACTGAAGACAGCCTAAGAGACCTCTGGGACAATGTTAAGCGCACCAACATTCGCATAATAGGGGTCCCAGAAGGAGAAGAGAGAGAGGAAGGACCTGAGAAAATATTGGAAGAGATTATAGTTGAAAACTTCCCTAACATGGGAAAGGAAATAGCTACCCAAGTCCAGGAAGCACAGAGAGTCCCAGGCAGGATAAACCCAAGGAGAAACATGCAAAGACATATAGTAGTCAAACTGACAAAAATTAAAGACAGAGAAGTTACTAAAAGCAACAAGGGAAAAATGACAAATAACATACACGGGAATTCCCATAAGGGTAACAGCTGATTTCTCAGCAGAAACTCTGCAAGCCACTCTGCAAGCCAGAAGGGGGTGGCATGATATATTTCAAGTGATGAAAGGGAAGAACCTACAACCAAGAATACTCTACCCAGCAAGGATCTCATTCAGATTTGACGGAGAAATCAAAAGCTTTACAGACAAGCAAGAGCTAAGAGAATTCAGCACCACCAAACCAGCCCTACAACAAATGCTAAAGGAACTTCTCTAAGCGGGAAACATAAGAGAAGAAGAGGACCTACAAAAACAAAAACAAAACAATGAGGAAAATGGTAATAGGAACATACATATCAATAATTACCTTGAATGTAAATGGAGTAAATAATTTGCACCAACCAGAAGATGCAGACTGGCTGAATGGATACAAAACAAGACCCATATATATGCTGTCTACAAGAGACCCACTTCAGACCTAGGGACACATACAGACGGAAAGTGAGAGGATGGAAAAATATACTCCATGCAAATGAAAATCAAAAGAAAGCTGGAGTAGCGATACTCATATCAGATAAAATAGACTTTAAAATAAAAAATGTTACAAGAGACAAGAAAGGATATTACATAAAGATCAAGGGATTAATCCAAGAAGAGGAGATAACAATTATAAATATATATGCACCCAATATAGAAGCACCTCAATACATAAGGCAAATGCTAACAACTATGAAAGAGGAAATGCAGGGCAGAAATAGAGACACAGATGTAGAGAACAAACATATGGACATCCGGTGGGGAAAGCAAGGAGGGTTGGGGGGGAATGAATTGGGAGATTGGGATACCAAATTGTACACTCTAAATATATGCTGTTTATTGTCTGTTAACTGTACCTAAATAAAAGTTTAAAAAAAAAAAAACAGTGGCGGAAATACAAATGATTTAGATTTTGCGTGGTTTTTTTTTTTTTTTTTTTTGCTATCATAAATCCTAGTCTACGGTGATAAGAATGTAAAGTAATAACAGCAGTAGTAACATTAACTATAATATCACTATTTCTGAATATACAGTAAAACATTTTAAAATAGTGTTCAATGCTTAAGAAGTCTTATTTAATAATGAAAACACCCAGAGTGAAATATTACAAATGAAGAGACTAAGACTGAGAGTTTAGTAACTTGCTAGAGACTACACCTTCAGTAAGTGATAGAGTCAAAGATTCAACCCATATTTATTTGACCTCAAGGTCAACATATTGAACTTGTGATTATTAAGGTCAAAATGTGCATATTAACAAAAAAAGTAATTTCAGTAGTGGATCTACCAGAAATTTGGGTACTTAGAGTTGTTTTGCTTGAGTAAAGACAATTTTACTTCTCAGAAATACAGTTTTAAAATTCTGTATTTCAAGTTCCTAAAAGCTTACTTAGTACTTTTTCCTAGATTTCTGTGGTTAAAAGACACTACAATAGTCCCCATGAGTCCAGCCTCCCGTGCTGGCTTGCCTAGAAACTTGCTTCTAATCAATGTGTTAGAGCAAAGGTGATAGGTTGTTACTTCTGTGATTAGGCTACAAGAGTTGTAACTTCTGTCTTGCTAACATACTCTCTTCCTTGTTCACTTTGATAAAGTCACCTGCCATAGGGAGAGGCCCATCTGTCAAGAAATTGAGAGTGGCTTCCAGTTAGCAAATGGCAAGGAACTGGGGCCCTCAGTTCAACAATGTGCAAGGAAGAGAATCCTGCAAATAACCTCATCAGCTTGGATATAGGTCCTTCCCCCTTTGAAGCCCCTAATGAAATCACACCACGAAGGGACACTTTGCAGTCTTGTGAAAGACCCTGAAGCAGAGAATCCAGCTTAGTAATGCCTGGATTTCTGACTCACAGAAACTGTGAGTTAACATGCGTGTCTGTTGCTTTCAGCCATTAAGTTTGTGGTAACTTGCAATGCAACAATAGATAACTAACACTATTACCATATTTGATTATTGGCAAAACCTAGAAGGTAGGTCAAGGAATACTTTTATTTCTATTTAACAAAAGAGAAAACCAAATTTCAGGTAAGTTATATTAACTGTCCAAGATATCAAAGATAAGGCTATGATTTAATCCAGGGTTATTTTGAATATACGTCTCCTGTCAATTACACAAACCCTTGCACAGGACTTTAGAAAATATGAGTGTGTTTTACCTTGCATATGGTTGAAAGCATCTTTTATTTGTATGATCTAAAAAATAAATGCAAATGTTTGATTTGAATATCTGATCTTGGCTTTAAATTGGTTCATCATAGTTACTTATTTCAATGTCCAATCTCAGTGATAAGACAGTCACATAAACACAGCTGCAAGGTTTAAAAATGGATTTTACAGATAGTTGTGATGCCTCTCACTGCATTCTTCTACCTCAACACCTCAGGCAGCCTCATTAAAATGGATTTAGGCCCATTATTTAAAAATTCAGATCCTGTACTAACACAAAGTGGGCATATATGAGTATACAAAGGTCAAGGGACAGCAGTCTGGACTGATTACTTCATATATTTTTTTTCTTTCAGGAAACAGGTTCTAGCTAACTGGTGGAAGGAAAAATATCTATTTGCTAGTAAGGGAAATCTGGGTAATTCACACAGAACAACATAACCTTGCTTATGTTGTTTAGCCATTCGGTGGATCAAGTGGCTGGACAGCTACCTGGATTGTTCACTGGGTGTTGGTATTGTGACATCATGTTCTAGCTATGGTGGTCAAACATTGTATTAGACGCAGTTTTGGGAAACTTACTTTTCCTGAGGATTTATTAATATTGATGTACCATACTGTAAATGCTTTTATACAAGTGTGATTGAGAAAAATCTTGGTAATTATACGATAAATATTACATTCTTTACATTTTCAATTTTCACACAGCTTAATTTATGCCTACTGTGATTGGAGTGTGGTAGAAACTAGTGATTATAATTTGAGCTTTCAAATCTTCCTTTTACTTGTTTCCTATTGGTGCTCTGTCTTAACCTGTTCCTGCCTGTAAAGGTGGAATATATCTCTTATCTATCAATTCCTACTTTAAAAAAATGGCAGGGATATGTCTCCTTGAATTCTTAGTGCAACAAGAGCCAATCTACAGTTACTGTCATTTGCTTGTTTGTTTTGCTAGAAGTGTTTGTTCATTGCTGCATCTGACCCTATTTTTTCAGTGAATTCCCTGTAGTGATGATGATACTTGCTCCCAGATATGCATGCTTAAAGGCTGATTAATGATATGAAGGGACATTCAAGATATTCCAACTGTGTTCTTGAAGTCACTCTATCACTATCTGTATCACTATCACTCTGTTGCCATGAGACAACTCATTGCATTAACTTTCAAATTGTTCAATGGTAAAAATAAAACTTTATGTACTATGAGCTTCTGAAAAATATGTCTTTTAGCAATAGATAGTCCTTTATAGTAAAGACTCTTTGTCCAACTCACATAGATTTTAGATAGTTTGTAAGGTAGAGTCATTGATATCAGTTAAAATGGATGCTCTGATGCTTATATGTGGAATCTAAAAAACACAACAAACGATAATATAACATAAAAGAAGCAGACATAGATATAGAGAACAAACTAGTGGTTACCAGTGGGAAGCGGGGGAGGGGCAATATAGGGCTGGGGGAATAGGCCATACAAACCATTGGGTGTAAGATAGGTTCAAGGATGTATTGTACAACACAGGGAATACAGCCAATATTTTGTAATAACTAAATGGAAAGTAACCTTTAAAATTGTATAAAAATAATTTTGTTAAAAGGATTCTTTGACTCAGTGTAACTACCTACTGTAACTTGGTAATAAATATGACTATTCAGAGGGACAATAATGAGGTTAGCACTCAGTTTTTTTCCCTAATACACTTATACCTACTGAAGGAATAAGTGACAGTTTTTCTTCATACACTATGAACTTGTGTCTTCAGTCTTAATAACCACAGACATCTGACAAAATTATATATATAAGTATATATATAATATATAAATAGTTTGTTCGTTTAAGAAGAGCTAAGCAATTATAGCTACGAGTGCCTTTTATCTCTCACTAACACATTCCGTGCCCCAGGATGGGTTTTGAAAGTGATTGTAGCCATTCATTACATTCTATTTTCCTAAGACCAACATTGTTAATAATATCTCAACATTTTATATTTGAACATAAAAGGCAGGAAAAAAACAGTATAACAGGTTTTTTCATAAAAATTGAGTAATATAAATGAGAAGGAAAAGAACTGTCACAATTATATCTGGAAGCATCAGAATGGAAAGCAATAAAAATGGTCATTTCAGGAAAGACAAATAGCATTGTAGTTTTGAACTGATTCTATGAGATAAAGGAAAACTGTAGAATTGTATCAGTGTATTAATACACAAAGTTGAAGCTACATAAATATAATGATGGGGCAAATTTGCAATTTCCTGATTAATGCAGTCAACCTATAGTCTCAAACTTCATTATTTAGCCCAAAGTGCCTTTTTCCATTAATGAAATTAACCAAGTAATTTCCAAATGCAGAGTTCATGTATGTGCTACCCTACACCGATATTCACAAATAGCTCATATATTAGTATATATATTATATATATAAATACTTAACTTATAACACTTAGAATTTCATTGGCTTAATCCCCACTTAAGTATGTTCACTCAATTAAATTGTTTCCCCCATAAATCTCCTGTGGACATGGACCTATTCATTTCCTTTTTCTCATCATTGTGAATTATATCTGTGTCCTGTTAAAGACCTACTAGATAAGTACCCAGAAATTTCTTTTTCAAAATTATTTGGAATTCTTAAGATTAATAGATACTGCAGTATGTATTAACTTGTCAATTTTGTGATATATACCTTGCTAAACAACTTTTTAATTCAGTAATTTTGCATATTTTGGGATGGAGTTAATCATAATTATTCTCCTGTTCTAAGTAACTATGGGTAGTCAGGAATTTAGTGTGCAGTGAGGTTATTAGCTCCATTCCACATAAGCAAGTGTATGAGACCAGTGGATCAATCAGAATAAAATGCACAGACAGGTTTCTCATGTATGATTTTGACAGTAGCATCTTGGACTAGTAATTCAATCATAATGGAATACTAATAGCATTGAAAAAACATGTAACATGATTATAATTTTACTCCTCTTTACCATGTAAAAATTATGCTAGTTTCTTCTTCTATGACTTGTAAACAGCAGAAGAAATCCTTCAGAGTGAAATAGAATAAAAGAATAAAAGGCTTTCTTAAATATAACAGCTTTTGGAATGAATTTCCCTGATTTTGTCTCCATCTAGTTTAATGGATATCTCAGGTAGGTCTCAGTAGTCTAAAAGAAAAACAGGGTGAAAATTTTTGTTTGCAGGAAAGCCATTTCCTCATGCAGCTTTTGGCTAACTAAAAATGTTCTTTTACCATCAGTTCCTCATTTTCTCAGGTTGCATTTCTGCACTGTTTCAAAGGGGATGGAGCCCATGAATCCAGGCTAAATTTTGTCAAGTGAATATAACCAAAGTGAATCAAAGACAATAAGTTCATTTTGAACCTTGTAATTATACCTTCATTTTCAACATACTTGAACTGCTTTCAAGTAGTTTGGCAATAGTTGTATATACATAGTTCCGTGTGTGTATTCCAAGTGTTCTAGAGCATAAGAGACATCATCATGAAAAGTTCCTTGGATTCAAGAAATAAGATGTCAGGTTTCTTTTATGATAATCTCCTAAATACCATAACTTTTGGACTTCACAAAGATAGGCATTATTAAATTGCAAGGTATTAAAGCAGCTTCCCTGTGTGGCCAAGAGCTGTCCAATTTTTCCCTTTAAATGAAGTGAGGGGATGTTGATAGAACCTAAAATAATGTTCTCATCCTTGTTTGATTTAGTGTGTAACTTGAAGGTGCCAGAGATTTGTTCAATGGATATTGATGGATGTTTCCAATCATTGCTTTTTTCTAGCTGTACCAAGGCCAAGGTCCACCAGATGTCAGTACAATATAAATAATCCAAATTCTCTTATTTAAAAGCTAAATATAGCAGACAAAAAGAGAAATTTCCATAAAATAAAGCCATTTCTTTGAATTTTAAAAGATTTACCTACACCAAATAGTAGAGGTTGCAAAACTGGTCAATATGCTCTAAATATGATTTTAAATGATTTCTTTCTAATAGCTCTCTGTTAATATTAAGGTAATCTGATAAGGCTGATTTTGTATTTCTCCTCCTTCTTCCTGCATTATCATTCAGTGGTAGTTTTTGCCAGGTGACTTCTTTATTCAGTAATGGTTTTGCGTATTAACATTTCCAGTTTACATATTTTTCTCTTGAATATTTTTTCCATTCTAGAAAGAGCATCAAATAAGGACAGCAGTGTATTCCCTGACACATTTTTTTCACCTGATCACAGTTAAACTAAAAGTAAATGTGTCTAACACCTGATGGCGCTGAGTTGAATTCTTGGATGTTTAGATATGCCAATAAGTTTTTTCAAATATTTTTGAAATTATACTTTTAGTTGCTGATGAGAAAGTTGTCAGTTTACATCATTAACACAGACATGTCTATACACAGAGATACATAATGAAGAAAAATGAAATTCAGTAGGAGTGAGTGAAAAGTATTTATACCCAAGCTCATCTTTGCCTTTCTTTGTTCACGGATTCTTTGCGTGAAAAGGCCATTAGAGAGGGTTTGCTCTTACTACCCAGTATCAAAAAGCTCTCCTCTCTGATTTGGTTTCATGCTCTCCAATTTCTTTCTTTCCCAGTACTGACATCTATGTCTTACTATACCTAGTGTGACTACTGCATAAAGATATATAGTGACAGAATATAAGGACAAAGTAATATGAGAAATGGACAGTGATTCCAATTTGTATGCTTACAACTCTTAATGGTAAGCTTTTGCCAACCTTAGAATTATGCCATAGGCAGCATCTTCAGCTACTACTTTATCTTCGCATTTACAACACAAAAGCCGCCACCCCATTTCTTTAAAGAAATACCAAATTAGGACTTTCCTCTAATACTTGGTATTACTCCATTGAGTATGCTCAAATATACCTTTATATTACTTTTATTTAAATAAATGAAGTCTCTGCTTCTTGTGCCACATTCTGTGCATTCCATGAGTTTACAGTCAAGTCAAAGGGACCAGTCATGGTCCCGGAGGCTGAAGCTGTTGTGATATAATTCTCTACTGGAAACAGTAAATTTGCATGTTGCAAATGGATCAGATTTACTTAAAGCAACAGTTATGATGAGCTGAACCCAACAAAGTCAAAAAAACTTAAGAGCTCAAACACCTGAGGAATGATGATCTAGATCCCATCAGTAAAGCTAGCTGAACCAGTCAAAGTACTGGCAAAACATGAAGGAAAGATTGAACAATTTTCAATAAAATATTAGTAAATAAAATTCACTAATCTAAAGGAAAAATAACAAACAAAAAAGATACTGCTTTTCAAATATATCACATTTGTTAAAGGAGAAAAATCATATAATTATCTTAGATTAAAAAATATATTTGATATGATTCAAACATTCTTTCATGATTTCAAAAGCTATAGTAAATAAAAATGAATGGAAATTTTCTTAACTTAAAAGAAGGCAAACAAACAAAACACACACACATATATACATAGCTAAATCACTTTGCTGTACACCTGAAACTAACACAACATTGTAAATTAACTATACTCCAATATAAAATAAAAATTTAAAAAATAATTGTACTAGAGATATGTTTCACAATAATTTGCATGGCGATCATTCAGTCTCCTCTTCTTCCCATCCCCATGTCACTTTCCCATCCTCACTACTTGCTCAGTGGGTCACTGTCATTGTCTTGTCTCTTAACTCCATTGGCTGCCGCTGTCTCTCCCAGGCTTAGACACTCCTTCTGCCTGCATGACAGGAACTACAGGGCTTTCATACCCAGGATTTAACTGGCAGGATCCCTGGAAATTCTAGCTCCCCCAGCTAGAGCTTCATTCATATGAAATAGCAAAGTACAGGGTAGAGAATCTGGTTTCCCCAAGGCTTCCAGGAGATGTCTGGTAACATAACTCAAAAGTTTAGCAGAGTTAACACCCTGTGGGGCAACATAACAGATAATGGAAGGCACAGAGATGGTAGATAAACGCTGCCATCTTTTTTCTGTTGACAGTGTTCTAAGATGCAGAGGTTACCTGTAGTCTCTCCTGAGACTTCCTATATGCCACAGCAGTTTGATGTTTCCTTGTTTGTTTGCTTTAATTTTTTTGTTAACAGATAGGTAGTATATTATCTTGTAATCACTTTCCCGCCTCACTTCTCTTTTTCACTTTAGGATTGCACCCCACTTCCCTAAAGTATCGGTATATACTTATTACCTCTGTCTCTGCTTTCTAGAAAACCTGGATTAAACAAATTACAATAAGAATTCAATGAAAAACAATTGAAAAATAAAAAAATAAAAATAAAACTGCCATTAACTGTTGACAAAATTATGTATATAAATAACCTATATTGACAGATTACGCATAAGTTTGAAAAAAAGTTTAGCAATGGCTTCTGGATTCAAATGCAATGTACCCAAATGGCTGTTAGAACAGAATGAATACATTTTGATACATAGAGGGAAATACTTCCTGGCACTGAATAAGAGTGAACTGCAACTCATAAGTATTGCTACCTCTCAAAAACACAACGTTGTCTGTAGGAATGAAGTTATAAAAAAGTACATTATGTTTCCACTTGCATAATTTTCAAAAAAGGCAAAAATTCATATCTATCCACTTAGCAAAATGGATACATATATGGTTGGGAATAATTATCAAGAAAAGCAAGGGAAAGATTATGATAAAATTCAGGCTATTGTTACTTTATGGGGCACGAAGGGAAAAGACAGGATATGGACAGTTGTATATGGAATTTCAAAAAAAGTAATAATGCTCTCATTCTTAAACCAAGTGGTTAGTGCAAGGATGTTCATTTTATCCTGCTTTTAACTCTATACATAATACTATACATTCTTTCTTATGTATATGTCACATTAAAATATTAAGTCTCTTTGGAAGTTCTTTTTAAAATCCAAGTTATAACAAACCATTCTCTAGATACACCACATTAGAATTTGAGTAAGAGGGAGGGAATGGTAGTTCAGATATTTTTTACTTGAGTAAGGTTTAAAGGTAAATTCTGATGCTCAGTTAGTTTTAGGAGGCACCAAAGTGAGATAACAGAGCAACTTCATCTTCAGTTACTTTTTGCTCTGATGAACTAGCTTGGGGATCTAAGCACTTTATTGAAATTTTCTTTTTTCCCCCCTCAGTTGGCAAATGTGTTTCAAGTTCAAAATAGACAACTTATAAACTCTTTGTGCACAACTCATACATCCATCTAGGGCTGTCATCCTATGGCACATCAGGGAAAAGCATTATTTTCGTGAAGTTTCATTTGAATATATCAGAGCCCCTACAGTGTTAGGGCCTTTGAAAAACCCCAAAATAGTATGTGCTTGGGGGGAAAATTCAGGATTTGAAGGCGGCAGTACCTAAGGACAGATTTAATTCTTTTTTTTTTTAATTGTCTCTTTGGGCTATTTTAAATAGATGATACCTTTCTTTCATCTCTAATAAGGTTTGCTAATTACTTTACATCTTCCTCTTGGAAGATGAAGAATTTAAGAACCAGGATATGGTAGAGCAAAGAGTTCAAAGCCTATCACAATCAACCAACATATCCAAGTACATAAAGAAGAAGACTGCTACAAAAGGAACCCAAGGGAGAAAGTGTGATAGCAGTGTAAAATACACAGTGCAGTTTGCAAACTGATGGTGTCCAAAACAAGCCAAAGGCTTTATTGCAGCCTTGTCTTAGATGCAGAGCATTTACAAGCATTTGCATTTATGATTTTCTTATTGCACCACATAGCTCATTCAAATTGTGAATTTTCTTTGATGTTATGTGCTTTCTGGCAAAAGCTTCCTGACCTGAAGAAAATTTCTCCCATCTAGCTCTAGTAGATTCCTCAACATGATTTTCTGAGGAAAAAAGAAAAGGAAAAGAAAAAAACAAAAAACAAAACAAAACAAATACCTTTAACTTCCCTGTATCTTTTAACATTAAATCACACAGTGGAATTTTTTTATTGATGAAATAATAGCCAAATATATTTATGCATTAATTTGTAACTGAGTTGATGGAATGGGAAAGGAGAAGGGAACTAAAGGTGGAAAAAATTAGTAACAAACATAGATTTGCTGAATTACTGAATGATCCCTCAGGGGAAACACACATATGCACACACACACCACACACACACACACACACACACACAATAAATAAACAGATAAGTAATAAAATAAAGCAAACAAAAACACCCTTCAGTTAGTGTGTTGTGCCAGTAATGATGGGTACCTTATCTGTTGAAAACTCCACTCTGCCCTTTACTCAGCAGGAACACATCATTACAACAGCTAAAATTACAGAAAAAAGAGTGAAATGTTTCAGCTCTTAGGAACTGAATACAAACAGCAACTCTGACCTTTAAATCTCTAGTGACTGAATGAGCAGTGGTTCATGCTAGTACAAAGATTTTAAAAGATTAGTAATCAATTTTTTAAAAATGTTGTAGGTTTCTGAATTGAGTGATCATTTGCAACTAATAAATAAAAAGTCGAAATTTGACTTTTATCCACTTGCTTGATAGGTGTCTTGTAGAGGGTCTGGTGTGATTGGAAATGGTATATAGAAACCATTAAGCTTTTTACAAGAAAAAATGTTTATTCATATTTCACATTACCATTTCCAAGCAGCTTTTAACATTTGTTATAAAAGGAAATAGAAGAATTAAATGAATACAATATGTACATCAGGGAAAGTCTATTACAGTGATTGAAAAAGCACTTTCAAGTTCATGGATCTTTTTCAGTGTCAATGTCTGCACGAAACAACCACTGGTAGCCACTTGATGTCTAAGGACTGCAAAATGGAGAAGGAGCCAGGGCCATCAGGCCTAGAATAATTAGTGCTGATGTATTTTGTGAACAAGTCTTCTCAGAATAAAAAAGTATGAAACCCTTTCCTGCTGTATAATGCACATTAAGTGTATAGTTCATGACTGCAACAGAAATAAGAATATCTGTGAACAGTGAGGACCTTGGCCAGCCTCTAGGACCAAAGCATTAGGGATGGCTACCTGACCCTTTGTGATTGACAACTTGTTGAAATCTAGAAACAAAATCAAATTGTAGGCAGAAAGGCATACAGCTTTTGAGATATAATATATAATATTACATAGGTTACAGAGTAAATCTATAAAGATAGAACCTTCCTTTCAATATGTAAGACTTTTTCTTCTATTCTAAGTTGGGTAAATAAAAACTTTTTATAATAGTTTTCAGATAATTAACATTTAGAGAATGCCAAGATCAACTTTACTATTTTTGTTGTTCTTTCTTTTAAAAGACAAAAACATGGGATTATCTAACAGCCATTCTAGAAAACTCGAAGATAGTTTAAGACATAAAGAAAGTCTTGCCAGTTTTGTGATTCTGAATTTGAGCACTGAGTTTGAGAAAGGAAATATCAAGTACTGAGAAGGGAGAAAATACTTGAAAATAAATCATAATTTTTTCAAGGTGAGGCGATAGTTATAGGCAATATTTAAAAACCAAATTATAAGTAAAACTTTTTACTAAGATAGAGAAATGTTAAAATGACATAAAAGACTGTCAGAAGTAGAGAGTTAATAAAATATTTTGATAAGAAGAAAAATTTGTATGGTCTGGATACAGAATAATTTGGTTGTCTCACAGAAGGAAAATCCAAAATTATTTTTCATTTTGTATATCATCCATGTAAAAATTTAGAGAAAAAGTTATTAATACATTTTTCTGTATAAACCCACTAATATGCAGCTCATTGTGTTAAACATTTTCAGATATTTTGTTGGCTTTTTTAATTTCATTTTTACTTTTTAACTAATCTCAATATAACCTTATGTATATGATTTAGACATATACAAATACATTTATATTTACATAAATAGATAATAAAATTAGAACTTAAACATTTAGGTTTAAGCTTAATTAATTTACTGACATAGTAAATAAAACAATACATATTATATTTAAATTTACAATCTCAAGTATAACAATTCTCTAAATAAACTGCCATACCACATTCATTTCTTAATATAGTCATATCTTTCTGTAATTATTATACCCAGTATATTCTCAATCATTACATTAATACCATCTTTGACAAAATAATTAACTTTCATTTCCTCCTGATACAAAGAAACTGAAAGACAAATGACCAAGAACTATATAGCTGCTTTTATTCATAAACACGTTTCATATCACCTTTTATTTTTTTAACTAATTTTTATTGGAGTATAGTTGATTTATAGTGTTGTGTTAGTTTCTGCTGTACAGCAAAGTGAATCAGTTATACATATACAAATATCCATTTTTTTTTTAGATTTTTTTCCCATATAGGTCATTACAGAGTATTGAGTAGAGCTGGCAAAAACTCCTCCATAGTCAACATTATCTGAACTTATTTACACACCTACTGACCCCTAGCCATTTAAAACTGTGTAATAGTTGATCTTAGTGACAAAAGTTTTATCAAATATATTATCCAAATATTTTTAATTTATTAAATTTAAAAGTTCCCATGGTCTTAAAGTTAATGAAAGATCTATAAATTATAAATTCATTTGGTTAAACACAATTTTATACTTATAATCTTAATTTGTGAAAATAATAACTTAAATGACTCATAAAACTAACATAAAAATTTAGAAATTTTATATCAAGCGGAGATTAACTTAGTCTTTCAAAACCTAGAATACTGTGTTAGTTTTAGTTTTACACAATTAAAGGGATGAAAAAACAAGCAATAGTCTTTAAATCAAAATCACTAACTTTAAATTTTCAAAGATTCATATATTTATCATGGCTACTATATAAAAATGTTCTAATTTGGAAACGCCTGTGTTCAATTTTTTTAAACTTTAAAAATAGTGTTTAAAATATCTTCTTATCCTCTTATCTTGGAACTAGAGCTATTCTCATTTTAACTAGTAAACAAGGATATTATTCAATTATACTTAGCTGAAGTTTTAGCAGAAATAATTTCTTACAGAATGAACATTTTTAAAGCTCAAGAAAGGAAAACTAATTGCTTTTTTCCTTTTAGAAATTCTTAGCATTCTATCTCTACAGTTTCTAGCATGAAAAATATTAGCAGCACTTTATTTATTTTCAAACTTTTTCCAAGAAATGAAAAAAGGAAATAGAGATGAATAGGGAGAGAGAGAGAGAATTATAGATAGATATGGAGGGGGCAGAAGAGATACAGAGAGACAGAGAGAAACACAGAGAGATAAACAATTAATCACAGCTAGGTTAAACAATGACCTACAGCTTTGACAATGTTATCAAGTCAGAAGATAAAAAAGCCATTGTTTATTACTCTAGGAAGTATAGTAGAATGGGGTGGGGGGGAGGGTTCTCATATTAAACAGAGTCTTTCAGACAAACTAGCCTCATATATATTATTTGTAAATATATTATATATATTTATTCATGTTTTAATTTTTCCTAAGGTGTGAATCTTATTTATGCTGGAAGTTTCCCAAATTGGTCACAGTAGCTCTTGATTTTTCTCAGTGAAATTGTACCCAAGTTCAAATATTTGGTACTATTATTTCCATGACAAATAAGCATACATAACACCAGATTCTAGCTAGGAGATATAGTAGACTATCACGTGCTCCCAGTAGTTTCAAAAGAAGCTGAGAAATGAATTGGACCTCTCAAATGCTATATCTCACCTTATACTAAGTTGAAGAGTTTTAGGAGATGGAAGAAAGGAAGAGGAAATTATAAGGCCAAATGGCATTAATTAATGGATTGATTGAAGATTAATTGATTAATCTTTCTCAGTGCTCAAACAAAACAAGGCAAACCCCAGATGTACAACAGGATTTAGTTCAGATCCTGGATGGAAGAAACTGGAAAAGAGGAGGTGACAAAGACCTCTGGCACTCAGTAAGCTTGCCAAAATCCTCTGGTCCAAGAAGTGAGAGTGCCTAGCCTATCTTGGGAAAAGTGGAGTATGTCATCTCCACATTTTTTAGAGATCCTTGTATAAGAACACCAGATGGCAGGCAAGAAAATGGAAAGTTTTACACTTACTAGACCAGAAGATACATTAGGAAAAATCAGACTGCTTTAGAATTCTGATATTTAACAGAAATTCTGTAAATTCAAGCAATTAAGTAGATGAAAAGGAGAAGAGAAACAGGGAGTGCTATGTCTGGGGAGAGACAGACATGCTACAAATATTAGTTCATTGTCATCATTTCTTTGAAAGGATGGTCTATGTCCAGGAAAATGTATTTACAAGATTTGTCTCTCAGTTCTAGAAGAAGCTAGCCTAAGGATAAGTTTGTGAAAAGTACCTTCTGTGATCTCGGGTTTATCGAGAAAATTGGCTGCAGAAAGATCTTAACATTCTACACAAGGTCACATCACTAAGAAATGCAAAACAAAACTAAAATTTAGCAAGGGGGCTAGCCAATAGGAGTTAAATATCTAAAGGAGATATTTCCATTAAGTTCAAAAGCAGAGAAGAGCAAAGGGCAGGAGTGACTTATAGGTACTAGGCTGTGGGAAGTTGGATGATCCAAGCAAAAGAAAAAACAGATCGATGGAGGTTGGACCACAATACTATTCCAGTGAACTAGAGTAGTAATGTTGATTGAAACAAACCCATTAACAAACATTCTCTTAGAACTTATCTGACCACTCAGTCCCAATGAGAATAAGTTGTTTACAAAGAAGTTTCCGGAATCACTATTATTATTCTTATGCTAGAGCAAAGGCATAATAGTTTTGAAAATAGACATGTTCAACCCTGGAACAGTTTCGTAAAAATATCTAGACAAGCTTGGATTGAACGTTAAAAAGATCTGAATGCCAGATGGAAGAAGAAATCTGAGGGATAGTATCAGCAAAGTAGGAAGGGATCAAGTCTTTCTAATCTAATAGCATCTATGGAAACTGGAATGCCTGGGTGTTATGGACTGATTTATGTCCTCCTAAAATTTGTATGTTGAAGCCCCAATTCCCAGGACCCTCAGAATATAACCATATTTGGTGTGAGAGCCTTTAAAGTGGGGATTAAATTAAAATGAGGCCATTAGGGTGAGCCTTAATCCAATGTCACTGATATTCTTACAGGAAAAGGAAATTTGTACACATGAGAGAATACTCTGGGGAATACTCTGCACAGAGGAAAGAACATGTGAGGGCACAAGGAGGAGGTGGCCATCTTCAAGCCAAGGAGAGCAGCCTTGGGAGAAACCAAACCTGCTGACACATTGATGTTGAATTTCTAGCCCTCAGGACTCTGAGAAAATAAATTTCTGTTGTTTGAGCCACCCATCCATGGTATTTTGTTATGGCAGCCCTAACAGACTACTATAGTGGGTAACTCAGATACTACAGCAGCACTAAGAATTCTTTAGTTTTTTGTTTGTTTGTTTTTGTTTTTGTTTTCCTCCTAGTCATTTTCCTGAGTCCTCAGATACATGGGGGTTTTTGTATAGATAAATATCACCAGAGAAATATGTGTAAAGTTTAGTTTTTTAGATCCATCTCCAGAGATCTTACCGCTCTAAGTTTGAGGTAAAGCCCAGAAATCAGAAAATTTACAAGTGCTCATGTTATGCTGGAGTACTAAGAATATACTTTTTGAGATGTGCTTCCATGGATGTAGGTGGGGAATACTCATATCCAGGGAATTATGTATGCAGATATTATCTAGTGAGTTGGAGGCATGTACAGGAGAATCAGGAATGTAGGGTTGCCTTTCTGCTCTCCCTTTAAAATCATAAATGCACAGAGTGTTCCAGACACATTTCTTCATGATTGCATGATGCCCCAGTTTTATTCATTTAATAAATAATACATTGTATTGGTTTATTATGCAAAAAATACATTGTATTAGTTTATGTGTTATGTCTTTCTGTTCAGTTTACTTACAGGTTGATTATCACTATGGTAGGAATATGGCCAGCATCCCAGGTATATATTCTGCACAGTTGCTCTGTACTGGAAGGGTTGCAACCCTTGATTTAAAGCTCTGCTATTGCCATTTTGAAATTCATCATAATTTTTTAACAAGGAGCTCTCACTTTCACTTTGCACTGGGCCCTGCAAATTATGTAGCTGCTTCTGGGTACCAAAGTAGGTTTATGACTTATTAGAAAGACTTCTATACTTCCCTTGGGTTTCATTTATGTTTTCAGCCTCAGAAATAGTCAAGAGTTGAATTAAAAACCCCTATGCCAAGAATCACCCTTCATGTTTCACTGTCACTAATGATAGGGAAAATGTAGCTGAAGAGTTATACTCTTCTCTTTTTTGGTGTGTTTTTCACATACTACTAGTATTCTTTATCCCACACAAAGGCATATAAGAATCCCTGGTTTTAAAAACCATCAGGTAAATCTGGTATGCCCCTCTTTCTTTATCTTCATTTGTCAACTATTTTAGAACTTTTTAAGCACAGGTTTGTGGCACAGCTAATTTCTCATACTTTAAATATACTAAGGAAAACCATATGAGGAGTGTCATTTCTACATTTCAAGCTACAAAACTTCTTTTATCCTTTGTTTTCCTTTCTGTGTTAAGCATAATTATGGAAAATAAGATTTTTATCTTTTCAAAATGATATGTTTAGAGAAGAATTAGAGTAGCTCTTAAAACAGTCTTCGATCCTTTTTTGTTCCCTCTCAATTTATACTTGTACTCAAAGAAACAAAATTATATATTACAATCTAGAGAAAATTATCTCTTGCAAATCTATATTCTATAAATTTAATTCCAGAAAGCTGATAAAGATTTAAATATGGATTAAAATGTGTATATAGTAATGAGAACTGTAATTACAATATCTAATATATATTTGTATTCATTATGTGTAAGGAATTTTTCTAAGTGCTTTACATATTTCAGTTCCTTGATCTTCAAAAAATATTTTAGATAATGATACCAAATCACAAACAAGTATGGTCACCTGGCCTGGCTTCTAGGGTTATTCATTTTACAGAGGTGATACCTAAACTACATTCAGTATTATTATTATTAGGTAGAATACAAATACAAATTTTCAAACACTCCTGTTTTTTAATCAATAAAACTACCTACTTGTTCACACACTTTTGTACTTGCTTATATATTCTCACAGTAGCAACCTATAGTTTATCACTCAAAAAAAAAAGTATGTTAAATTCTAATAACCAACTATAGCAAGATATAAGCAGCATATTCAGAAGTTCTATGTTCATGTTGTTAATAGTTTGTTGAATAAATGTGTACTATGGGAGGACAGTATTCCTCTATATGGGTTATTAGCACTCAATGGCTGTTTGAAATAAAGGGCCATTTGGGAACTAAAGAGTGAAATGTCTGCAATGTATGGTCCCTGAAATATATTGATATCCTTAATAAGGGATAATTCTCAAAACATCAGATTGAATGTATATTGTATCAGATCCATAAGCTTAACACTTATGTCACTGTCATTATTGAGACTTAGGTGAATACAAATATGAAAAACAAAGTGTGTGTGGTGTGTGTGTGTATGATGAGGATGACTTTATTCACTCTAACATCAGATCACATGGGAGAAGATGAAAGCTGAGACACTCCTCAGGTAGAATGTCCTGGCCCATACACAAGGTCTTTGAGCAAGGTGGCTTTGGTTCCCAGAAGCAGAGGGAGACAAACTAGAGAAAGGAGAAAAAGTCCTAGATCAGAGCCAGGATGAATTTGCAGATCTGTAGGAAGGAGGCAACAAACGGGGAGAAAAAAGAAAGATATGAATGACAATAAATGACCACGAAGGCTGAATAAAGACGAGTTTGCATGTCAGAGTGGGGATGTGGGTCATGGGAAATTACTTGGGCTAAGGTAGAGAGCTGAGAAGAGTTTTTCACTGATTTCCACTGATGTAAGCTGGGCATACCTAGAAACTGTAACAAAACAGAAGGGTGAACAGATTAGAGTAACAGGTGGATCTGTCCTATAAATAACTTTCTTTTATCTCAGTTACAAAACCTTGTGTAAAATGGAAGTAACATGAGGTGTTAACTCCTCACTCCTATTTCTTATATATATGGAGGTATCAGCACTAGCCTTAAAAAAATGACTTTATTGTTTGAAATTCAAAGGAACTAAATCAAAGATAGAAAAATCATTATTTACGTAGTCAACAAATATTGGCTGAGCACCTACTCTGTGCCAAGACTATTCTAGGCTCTGGAGATAGAGCATTATATCAAGGAGACAAAAACCCATGATTTTGGAGAGCTTACATCAGTTCTTATTGGTTGGAATGCTGTTCTAGGAAGGATCCTAAAGCCAACTTAGCTTTCCAGAGGGGATGAGCCATGATTGTTAGCAATAGCAGCCACACAGCAAACATACCTGTGTGTCTGCCTATGTATCATGTCTATGTTTTGCTGGGAGGTGAGCCTGACCTAGAGATACTGATTGGCATTTGCTTATTGACAAATAATGGGTAACAAGCTGTGAACTTTCTCCTCCCATCTGTCTCCTACTTCCAAATGTGTTACATTTATCCTAGTTTCCAAAGCTGAAGTAGGGGGGAAATTCCCCTAAATAAAGTATTATAAATGACTAATTTGTGCAGGTGAATTGAAAAATGCTAAACTTATGCTGACAGATTCTGACATTTTAGAGTTACTGGTTCATCTCAATAAGAAGAGGCATTTGGAAGATTTGGAATAAAATTCACTGCATTTGTTAGCTCACTGAATAGCAAATGCAAAGAGCTAATTATATATTTTTGATCAAACTCCTTCCAATCCACATCATCCCATATCCCATAATGTATATAAACAAGGTCTTTTTCCTTTTCTCAATATTTTTACCCAGATGCTAACAATCGTAGTCAACACTAAATACATGCTTATATACTAGGGTGCTTGTACAAAAGCTTTATCTAAATTAATCCACTTAATTTTTTAAATAATTCAGTGGGATAGATACATGTCCTGTGATTACCCTCTTTTATAGATAAAGAAACTGAGGTACAGAGAGGTGGAGTAATCTGCCCACGTTTGCACAGTTAGCAAGCATAAAAGCCAGGATGTGAACACAGCAAGCCTCTCTTTTGCTCTCAGAAGTCTGTTGCCTAAACACTGTGCACATAGGAGACTTCCTAGATGGTGCAGTGGTTAAGAATCTGCTTGCTAATGCAGGGGACACAGGTTTGATACCTGCTCCAGGAAGATTCCACATGCCGAGGAGCAACTAAGCCCGTGTGCCACAACTACTGAGCCTGTGTGCCACAACTACTGAAGCCTGCTTACCTAGAGCCCATGCTCTGCAAACAAGAGAAACCACTGCAATAAGGAGCCCGTGCACCATAATGAAGACTCGCCCCTGCTCCCCGTAACTAGAGAAAGCTCATCAAAGACCAACTCAGCCAATAAATAAATAAATAAATAAATAATAAAATTAAAACCAGAACCAGAAAAAAAAAAACACAAAAACACTGCATACATGCTGCCTTTTTAATTTTAACTATCTTTTGCTTATCCTAGTTTTTAATGTCTTTATCCTACCAAATGCTAATGAAAATGAAGAGAAAGGATAAAAAGAAAAATACAGCAATGAAATTGTTTAACCTATTCAACAAATATTTATTGTGTGCCTACTATGTTGTACTAGGGATATCTTTGGTGCTTGGGATATAGTGGGAAAAAAAAGAAATTAAAAAAAATCTAGGTCCTTATTTGTAAGAAATAGTCTCGTGATCAAAACGAAGAGGTAAATGATATTTTTCAGGTAGTGAAAGTGCTATGAATAAACAACATAAAATACTACAAGGGTATTGAGAGTTAATAACAGGTGGTCAGAAAAAGACTTTCTGAGAGGTGTTGAATGAAGTAAGAAAGTTGTGAAAATATCTGCAGAATTTCTTGACAGAGGGAAGCACAGGTACAACGGCTATAAGGAATAATAAGGAAGACATTTTGCAGAAAGAAGACAATTTAGATTAATAGAATCTTATGATAAAGAAGTAGCCAGGAGCTATATAAACACTCGAGCTTGTAGAGCATAATAACACTGAATTTTATTCACATGTCAAACAGAAGTCTAGAGCAGGGAACAAAAAGGCCTCTGCACATTTGCTGGTGTGAAAGGCTGAAGTCTTGAGTAGAAGATTAACAGTGTTCACTCACAGACCCTACAGCTGGGAGTTGACTTGCCCAGTCCCCTTGTGATTTTGTAATTGAGTCTTATTGTTAGGGAACCTGCAGTCTTACTGGCTGAGAGCTTCAGCAAAAAGATCTATGTCAGGTTCATCAGAGCCCACAGGACATGTGTTTGAAAGACAGAAAAGTAGAGATGTTAAGTATGCAAAAATCTGTACTATGGAAGTGCAAACAATAGCAATTTTTGTTTAAAATATCCATAGCTTTTCATACACTCTCCATATGCCCCTTTTTTCATAAACCTTTGTCCTAATTACCTGAACACATTGGTAACATTTTAGACATAATTGTCAATTGTGATAACTATGCATATTTGCCCCCAAAAGGAAGTCAACAAAAGAGTCTATTTCACTGTGCTCTGTGAATGCCAAAGACAACTAGAAAGCAGAATATTTACTTTTAAAATGGTTATAGGTAGAGTTACAATAAAAATTTTGAAAACTTCCAGCATTTCTACTGTACATATTGGCATTCTGGGGATGTATCCATAAGAAATCACTGAAAAAAATGCTATTGGACTCCCACTTCAGTCCTACTCTGCCCTAGTGTTTTTGTATTGACAAATCAAATTTTTAAAGTATATAATCCTAACCTCTAATCATTAAAAAGGATCTTTAAAATCACATAGTATAGCTCAATGCACTACTGAACTTGGAAATATAAATAATTATAACATTGAATTTTTATCTAGAAACAACTGAGAAAACAGTACTCATTCAAAGTGACCTTAGCTAGTTCAGAGAACTTAACAACTTTCTGTTTCATCAGAATATGTCCTATGATTGTTAGAATGAGTGGTTTACTAGCTAAATAGAAGCTATTATCTTCATACTGCTTAGGTTGAGGCCACATCAGCAGTTTTTCTATAATCTTTTTTTTTTCAGAGTTTTATAGGTGCTATAGTCAAACAAAAGGATATTGGATAAGTAAACTGCTTCCAAAATCTTAGAGAAGAAATCATGACTCCAGCTCCTTATTTCCTCTCTCCAGACATCTAACACAAGAGAGAAAAGGTAGCAGTAAATTGCAAACCAATCTGTGGGTACCAATAAAGGAAGCATAAAATCTGACTGCATACATAGCTCCACAAACACAAATCTGCCTTCAGATCTAAAGTCATTTATCATTTGTAGCAATAACAAAAGGTTTCTCTCTGGTGGTAGTTGAATTCAGTCACCAAAGCAAAGCTAATAAAGAGTTTCTAAGGTTTGCATTTCATAAGGTCTTCATAGCTGAGTCTTATGTGAGCTGAATGATTTTTGATGGTATCTTTCATTCCTTTTCCATGAGTAAAAGGTAAGAGAGACTTTTGCTACAGGTAACATCATGCAGGAAAGGACAACAAACCAACAAAACAAAAAAAAACAGTAAACATAATCTTCACATTGACCATGTGGTGAGAAATTCTTTTATTTCATCTCAACTATGATCTGATAAAAATTTTCTCAAATAAAGCAGAAAATCCCCATGCAGATATAACCATTCAAAGCATATCATGAAGTGAAACAGAAGCAAGCACCTTTCTCATCCCAGGTGACGATCACTTCAAACCCAGAAGTAGAAAAGCAATTCTACCAGGTGAAACTATAGTTATATTTTATAGAATTGAGGCCATTCTTCCACTGTGTATCTACAATCTGGCCTGTGATGAAACATTTAAAGACAAAAGAAGATCAATGTAAAGAGGTGTGAAAGATAAAATGAACAAACTCCTTTTTATTCTCTCTCCAAAAATGGAAAAGCTACATGCCTTGGCGGATTAAGCCAAATATGTTCCTACAGAAGGCCATGTGCAGGGCACTGTGTAAAGCAAACTAATGCCAACATAAGTCACTGGTGCTTAGAAGCTTAAGCCATAGCCAGTCTCGTCTCATTTGCATAGCTATGGTTTATGAAGTTGCGTGGGACTCTGAATTAGTGAAGGCTGAATCATTGCCCCTAGGAAAAATAGAGGGTTAGGAACTTGTTAGGCCACAACATCAACTCATCAATGCACAACCTTATTTCATGTGTGTTTCTGTTTAAAGACATTTTATTTTAATACAATGTTGATCCATTAACATTGAACTCATAGCCAATAGCACTATAGTTTCTGCCTGAGGGAAGCTTACCTTACATGTGTAATTACTCTGTAAGGCATGTCCCGTATTATCATTCTAAAATCAATACTAATTTCAAATTCAATTATTTAATTAAATTACTTATATTATTTAAAGTAACCCAAAATTGACTTTATTGACTTTTATGTGTCCATTTTAAATATGCAGATTATGGGAACTACCTCTTCAGGCTATTTGTTAGAATAATTAAAAACACTCTTAATAGTTCAGATAACTAAAAATATAATTGTATCATGTCCACATGTACCACACAATGAACTATTAAATGAAAAGTAAGAACTTAATATACACACATATCAAATATATTTTCAAAAAATAACAACTTCTTTTCTCTCAAAACCTTTTCTTTCTCAACATACCTTTTGAGTCAAATCTCCTAATTGCTAAGTCATGGCGGATGAGTGTAGAATGATCTGAACTACAATTTGTGTCAGATATGTTATCAGTTAGTTATGCAAACTTGGATTTCAGTGAAATTATATCCATTAGTAGTTGGGGATGGATGACTGAGAGAGAACTCTAGTTATTATTCCCCCAGTTTTGATCATTTTAACTAGAGCTACCCCTAATAAAATAATATGCTTCATGAGTAGTTTGAAAAGTGATAATAAAAACATCTTTAGAAAACATTCTATTTTTAAAGTGAGCTCTATATATGTTCTAAGTAAAAATAATGTACTTTTCCATGTAAACATAGCTTTGAGATAAAACCCCCACATCCTTGCTCCAACCAGATTTCCATCTCTAAAGATAACATAAAAATTCAACATAGTTCATGAATTGTCAGAAATTATAAGAGAAACTGTGTTCATTTTCAAAAGAAGTCAGCACCCAAAGGTTTTCTTTAGCCAGAAGCATGTGATAAATTAGAAACCATGATGTGAGTTTTAAATAAGCTTTTCAAAAATACATTACAATGTGTATCATAGCCCGAGGAAATGTTATTTGATGGAACATCCTAAGTACACATTTAAGTCATGAAAGAGAAACAGTTTTTGTCAAGTAAATAAAGCAGTCTCTACCACCTCTTGCATCCAAATACCACAAAAAAATAAAAAGGAAAGGAGCAAATTAATTGAAATAATTATACTCTCAATTGGGAATTCAAGGTCACAGACAGAGCTCTACCCTGCTTTAAAGGGGAACAGCCAACTGACTGTCTACTGAGAGTAGCTTATATTGGTAGTCAGGGCATCTTTAATATGGATAAGTTTCTCTAGAGTTTGCTGGACAAAAAATAATTACATGAATCCAATCAGGATATTTACTTTCTATACATAGGTTGCATGTTTGCTTAAGGCAGGAATAAGCCATATTATAAAAATAAGCAACTAGGCAAGAACAATTGCTAGGTGTTATAAATAATAAAATTAAAACTCAACTGAAATGAATTTTTGATGTGTGATATTGGTCTGACATTAAATGCAATTTGCATTAAATAATAAATAATATTTCTTAAACACCAACATTTCTTTATCATTTATATCAATGTCAGCAATAAATATCTGTTGCTATATGAAGGAACCATCTCAAGAATATTCATTTCCTTGATGGAATACCTTGTTGTTTATAAGAAATGACAAGCTAGCTGTCAGGACAAGCTAGCAAATGAAAGGCTTAGGATAAATGTGATATAGTTTGGAGATTTTGTATATGAGAGGACTTTCTGCTCCCAAAATATTTTTCAAACTACTGTAACTGAACTTCAGGTTTCACCTTCGGGAATTCATTGAGGTCTCTCTCAATATATCGTTGATCTCCAAGAATTATTTACTAAACTATGAGGAATCTTAGAGTGATATCTGAAAACACAGGAAGATAATAAGCTAAGACTATAATGCTATGTGAATGACACAGAGCACAGATGCCTGGAAGGAATAGGTGACAGGAGAGTCTCCCCAGAAGAATTCATGGAGTTTTAAACTTTGTCTAGAGCTGCCTCAGAAAGTTGTGAGTCTTGTTTTGAAACATGGGCTACATACACTGTAGGAAGTTGACTCCATTACATGAACAATGTTAAATAAGGGTATTCTAGGAAGAGGGGAGAAAAAAGTCCATGTGAATTTACAAACTAAATTTTAAGAACAAACTTTCATAAACATTTTGTTAAATTATATCCACCTCTTATCTTCTTATTTACATTTTAATGTTTCAAGGAACTTTCTCAACACTAGGACCACAGTACTTTTCTTGGATTTAAAAGAGTCAGAGCGTCTTTTACCCACATGATTCAAGTGAAGGAAACTGCATTACTTAAAAAAGTCATATCTATCGCTACAAAAATTCTTTATTCCTACCTACTCAAAGCAACTCTAACCTTATCTGTAAAGATGGCAAGTATACATATAGGCAGAGAAGAAACTACTACACAGCACTCATGATTTCATTTCATTGTTATAAATCATCACTGAGATTAGTGGGGCACATGTTAGCAACTAAGAGAAGGCAAGTCTCTAAGAAGTCAAATGTTTTACTTAAGGTCACTTAATTCCTAGGTAAAAAAATATCCAGGACTAGAATTCAAGGTTTCTGTCTTTCAGACCTGTTCTTTTTCTTCTAGTCCAAGCCTGATCAGTCCTCCTAAGATGGCTGCTCTCTTGCTCCCTGTACATCCCCTGCTTTACCAGGCCCTGCCTCAGCCTTCCCTTAAGTGAGTGATTGCTCCCACTTCTAAGCTGAAAGTTTAATTAGTAACTACCTGTGTGATAGGTCAGACCCCCAGCTAAAGATTGTTCCAGCCCTCAGACCAGAATGGCTCCAGTATATTCGGCCATCAACTGGAAAGAGCAGCCTTTGCAACAGTTGCTAACCCAAAGAGTTGTGGGGGACCCATTCCAGCAGTTGCCCTGGCAACCAAGGAACCTTCTGATGTCATGCCCTCTGTAACTGATGGCCTCCTCCTCCCCTGTGTAGCTAAGATTGCTACAGTGTCCTGTCTGCCATCTGTCGTACATGATGGCGTGTAGCTACAGGAGCTTGCCACTGACTTGTAAAAATCCCTGTTTAGTAAATTGTTGATGTCTCTGTCGCTGACTCTGGGTTCTTTCTTCAGTCTCAGCACTGGGCAGTTGCAAGGATTACAGGACTGTGGGGTGCAGCCCAACACCACCAGACCACATTACCTCATTCAGATATTCTTACCAATCTATACTTCTTTTACCATTATCACCCAGTGGAGATATTTCTATCTCTTGTAATCACCTTTACTGGCTCTTTCTGTAGCTCCAAGCTATCAATGCTCCAATCCCATTTTCCTATTCGACTAGTGAATCAATCATTATGAATAAGAAATAATAGTAAGAAAAATAGATACAAAATCCTACTCACCTTCACTGTATTTTTATACTGCTTGATCTGTACCCGAGTCACTGAGGAAAGGGTATAAGAAATAAAGGATAATTTCTATAAACAAAAGATTGCAATAACAGGAAAGGAAAATTATGGGTTAGGATTCATGCTGGGAATGAACTAGTTTATTTATATAGACTTTCAAAGTACTAAAAACCCTTATTTTATTTAGCCGGTTATTTAAATTCCATTCAGCCAATTGAATAACAAGAAGTTGCCCAAGGCCACTGAAGATGAGATTTAGGACACTTATCAATGGCAGCCTAGCTAAAAATATTTACAGTGGACACAGATTTAGGCTTGGTGCCTGTCTGGTCCATGGCCCTGGTTATTTACATTGGCTTCTGCAAAACCTCCACATCTCAGGGCTACACTTATCCAAATAATTACTCTCTTAAGTGTCTGAAGAGATCATGATTATCTTTTCCCATAGCATTTGGACAACTGTCTATATGTTTACTTAATTGCTTCTTCCTTTTCTCAATAAGGTTTGTTAGTTAGATCCTACATCAGAAATAAAAGACAAAGGAGGAGGTGTATGTCACTGAAAATTAGAGAGCAGTGAGCTTGCTCTAGAGGCAGATACTCTTTGCTGAAGAGGTGATATCTGCAGTCCTCAAGCAGCGAAAATTTTGGATTGATTCTGAACTGCTGGACACATCCAAGGGAAGGAAAACACCAGTTATTCAAAGACTATGGCTCAGTGCTGTGAAAATATTTCTTATTGTTGAAGGTTAATATATGCACATATGTACACACACACACACACACCCCTAGGTAGTGAATGACAATAATTGTACCATAACAGTATCTCAGTCTTTCAAAAGTACATTAACAAAGTATTAAATTTATCCCAGAAGCACTTGTCTCCACTTACCCTACCTGTTATTTCCACAATTATTTCCAAGATGTCACTTTTTTATTCCTTGTTTTACTTTTACTCCACCCTCAAAAATAATAATTCAAAAAGCCTAATTTTGAGTGATGCAAAAGGAAAATAAAACAAACAACATCAGCAAAAAAAAAAAAAATCAGACTCCGTTAATAGATTTTTCTCAAGTTGTTTTATGTGTTTACAAGGTGGATTCTTTTACTAAATGATAAACTTTTTCTAGGCCAAACTCTGCTTGCTTGCTTACTTGCTTTTTTTTATCCCTGTCTCTTTCTTTTTCTTGGCTCTACCACAGCACTGAGTCCTGGACTGGGTGCAGATTAAACACTTAAAGAATACTTCACAAAAAAACCCATGAAACAAGAGCAACAAAAAATAGTCAAACAATTCTCATATATTATATAGTGATTCCCCTTCCCCCCTTTTTTTTAGTTTTTATTTGTACTCTGAAAATTGAAGCTGTATCACTTTCTAAAATGTTGAATTGACAAAGCTGGGTATGATACCACAGTAGAAAACAAAATATTTCTAACATTCCCCCTGTTGGGGTCTATAGCAGAGCATGGTTACGCTATTTAGGATAGAACTGCTCTGTATAAACCACTGAGGAAAACTATCCCTCTGACAAAATATCAATAATTAACTCAGAAATGGTTAGCTGTGTATAAGAATGGAATCATGTACTTTGAAGTTGTAAAGACACTTCCTAGTGAGGTCTCTCAGTCTGCATTAAAGAAGAAGCAAGGTACAGTGAGACAACAAAGATTTCTTATGTTGGGGGAGCCCTGATTGCTTCTCTGCAGTGCAGACCAGAAAGCCTGAAGGTCTCCACAATGTCATCAGAGAGCAGGAGCCAGTCAAGGGAATGTGTATTATCTAAGAGGTACTCTGCTGTTAGATATGATACCAAGATCTGCCAATATTTCGAGCTCCAGTCTATTTTTTTAAAGGGCAGCAAGTGGTCCTGCATATATACTGATGAAAAATATGTGGGTTGACATTTTAAAATTCAGGCAGAATAGCTATGCTATCATCTTAAATGATACTCAGTGTCTATAGGGCTTCTCCTAAATGCCATTGGAATTATACTTTGCCCTATGAGTCAAAGTCAGGAAGAAAAGCCACCAAAATTTTCACACTAAACTAGCTTTTGTCAGAAGATCCCTTAAAAAAAGGACTGAATCTGTGAGGTGGGAAAGCAAATTACATTTAATCCCAATATCTTTATGATTGCTTTTGGAATCCCTACTACCTTTTTTATTGGGATATGTATTCACCTGGACTCTTTAATTGCTCCATACCAAAGGCCTCATTATCAGAGAGTAAATGAGGTGATAAAAATTCACAGCAATATTTCAATATTCCCTGATACATAGTATTTTTGTAAAAATATTTTCACACATTTTAAAATGGCACCAACTTCAACAATCCAACATATTTTATTGTTTTAACTTTACAGAGAAAAAAAGTAAGATTCAGATGAACTAGAGAATTTAACCAAGATAACTAGTGGCCTGTAACTGCAAACACACTCCTTGCTTCATGTTAGGAATCTCTTCAGTATTTGTTTGTTTGTTCCCCTAGTTAAGGAACAATGTACACAACCAAAATGAGAGACCTAAGGATGTGCAGACTCTTCTTCTTGGGCATCCTTAGGAGTGATCATTTAAAGCAGCTCAAACTGTGTTACAAAGTCTCCAATGAGGCAGAGCAGTAAAGAGAAGAGCACTGGCATAGAGTGTTTTGGAAAAACATACTGAACCGCTCACATTTTATAAGGAGAGTGAAAAGCTCCAACGCAACACCAAGCCTGGGCTTCTGGGGATTTAGACTGGATGAGCAAAGGTAATATCATGTGCAGAAATTCTAAGCATCCATCAAGTTCCTGGTGGAAGTAAACATTTTAGAACAGCAAAAGAAGCAGCTGCTCCTTTTAGACCATGGTAAGGTCTGTAAGGTATTAGAAAAGAGGATCAAACAAAACTAATTGCCTGCCCCACCTCCTCCCTAGCTGAGCTTCTTCTTGGGGACATAGATTAACTCAAATGAATCAAATATTCCCCAAAGACTCTGGCGGTGGACTATTTTGTTCAAGCACTTAAAAATGAAAGTAAAGGAGAAGCAATCTGTTAACAACGTGTTTGAAAGGCTGAGGACTACACTCACAACAGAACCAAGCTGGGAATTATCTTACTCCCTCTCCAAATAACTTGAAAAAAAGTCTCATTATCTCCCAAGCAAATACTTTATGATTCATATATGACTCCAGCAATAAGATTGTTTTCTAGAATTTGTAAAGACTTCTCATTAGCTATTGGGATACTGAACTGAATTTAAATGATTTGCTGGATCTTTTTGATCAGTATTATATTCAGAATTATGACTGAAAATGCCAATACTTCATTTAATTTTCATTAGAAAAGTTTGCATACACATAAATGCAGTAATAACAGGTTACGAAGAATAATATTGAACCATGCACTATACAGCAAATAATAATCCACAGTACATAGTGGGGAGGGTGTTAGAACCCTATAGGTCTCTTTTCTCAATACCTACCATGGTTTTAATTCCTTGTTTTGTGCCTAGCTTCTTTAAAATCACTAAGCTATGTCCTTGCTAGTTCACTTTTATACTTTTAGTCCTTAACATTTAGTCAGACACATGATGGTTATACACTGCTTAGCCGATGGAGAGTTGTGACATTGAAATAAAGAAAAGTAAAGCAAAATAAAAACACCAACAATGAGCCCCCATCTAAAACCCCTGATAAAGTCTTGCCCCCTTTCCCCTTCTCCACAACTACCTAATGTCTCACATTATCATTACCACCATGGCAGGACTGAACATTTATAGCTTTGCCCTGTGCTCACAACATTCTTCTTTTACTTCTTCTTTTTTTTTTTTCCCAGTCCAAGTTCCTTAAAACCGTTCAGATAAGAAAAATCTAATTTAATACTTTAATAACCTCATTGATTATGTTTTTTTTTTTAAGTAAGAAGTCTTACTACTAATAATTAAATGACCTTGGTACCACACTTTAATAGAAGTATCTGTCATTTTGGATGTCCAGTAAGCTTCATAACTTAATCATGAATTTTATACCCAGCAATTTTAGTAACTCTCTATATATTCTAGGCTGCCTGTGTAAGAGAAGGCAAAAGTGACACAACAGGTTTTGTTTGGACTAAAAAAAAAAATTAAAATCTTGAGGTTTCACTTGTAAGGATTTGGATTTCTGGATCCTGTTGGGGAAAACAGCAAGCAAACAGTATATCCAGTAACACTAGTCCTGAATTATAAGATGGCAACACTCACTTGGACGTGAGTTTGGGACTTATCCTTTTTGTGTCTATGCTCTAATTTCTCTACAATACCATTTGTCTCCTTCATCTTACTTATCACCTGGTTTTTGTAGCCATTTGACTTTATTACCTCCACCTAAAATAAAATTAATAGGTGTTCAGGGGTTGATTTTTGGGCTTAAATGGGTAGAAAAATTTTGGAAATAAAAAAATTAATTAAATGTAAATTCTCCTTGAATTATCATTGAATAGATATAAAATAGAGATTTCTGTTCAAATAAATAAACAAAAAAAGCTTGGTAAACATGTTCTAGGAAACACAATAAGTATAGTCATTATAAGCTTTCTGAAGAATTCAGTCATATGGCTGCAAAGAAATACTCCAAAAAACTGGCCACAATTTCACTTAATGTTTAATGTAACTTAGATATCATATTTTAAATTTTGTTTTAACAGGACATGTTTCACACACAGCCTCTTTATCTCTGAAAAATATAATTCACCAAAACATGTATATATTTCTGCATAATGTTTTATTTCACAATACTTTTATATACTTATTGTCATAGTTATTAAGATGCTCAGAGGCAATTTAGGTTGAAGCAGAGATCTCTTCAATAGCACTCCTGTACAGAGTATCTTATTTTAATATACACATACCTATAGAAAATACCACTTCCTTTTTTAGCTATGTGAACAAAACAAGAAGCCTGCAAAATATAGTTGTTGTATAAAGAAGTAAAAGAGTCAGAAGCTTCCTAATTCAGTTCTTGCTCATGAAATTATCCAACTGAGTATTACCCCAGTGGGTCAAAAATTCAGGATATACTGATACTTTTTAAATATACTGTTTTATCCCTGAATGCAGCTGAACCATTTCAACCACCCTCTTGAGATGAGGCATTTCTATAAAATGTTGCAAAATATTTTTAAAAAATTGGACATGAAATGCAAAATGTTTCAACTTTATAGTTCCTCTTTTCCTCTCCAACAGCTCTCCACTACACCCATCACCAGAAGTTAGGGTATAGGATAAAAAAAGCTGAATGAGGGTAGATGGGACATCTTGAAGAGGCTTGGCATCCACATTTCTAAATGTTATTGAGTCATTTCAAAACTACTCATAGGGAGATCACTTTTCAACTTCCTTCTTTTTTTTTTTTTGTTGTCACCTTTAGAGCCTGTATTAGAAATATTAACGAATCCAGAAACTGTGATGGGACAAATATATCATTAGCATTAATCAAGTTAGAGTCAACACATCTTCTCATGACAATTTTTAATAAGCAGTGTAGTCTGATGATATTACTTTTGTATCTGGGTAATATGTTCTATCTATTTGTCAAACTGACTTTGACATTTGCTTTGTCTGTGTTATATGTTCATCATAACCCCTTAGCATGTTTGAGTCAAAGTGTTATCTTTCAAGGAAGTTTTATGACACTAACCATAGATAATTTGAATAAGAACACTAGGAAAGAAAAGTAAATTATCTGTACTGATAAATCTCATTAAATATATAATGCAAAATAAATTTAGAAATGACAGGTGTTCTCATGAAACTTTTGGATAAATTCACGCTCCCCTATCCATAGTATTAGGAGATTTAAAATTAGACTGCACTTTATCACTATCATTGCAAACTGTGCTGTTTGGCTTGTGGCATATACTTAGGTTGCTGTAAATGTTGTTATTCAATCTATGTTTTACAACTGCTAACATGTAGAAAAATGAAGAAATGAAGATAATTTCCACATAATGAAAGGAAAGAAGAAATAGTTACAGAAAGTTTGGGTGTTAATTTCAAATTTGCCTTCATACAAGGATGTGTGAAAAAGAGCCGACATGCATTTTAGCAGGATAGAGAGAAATGAGACTGAAGTATGAGATGTACTGTTGGATAATTTATCTTATCTTGGCCCACCTCTACATTCCTATGCTGCTATCAGAGTTCAGGCCACAAGATTACCCATTACCTGAGATATTTTAATATCTTTTCAACGAATCTCGTCAGCTCCAGTCACTTCCTGACTTAGTTCATTTCTTACATACTGTCAGATTCAACATCTTGAAAAACACATTCATGTTCATGGCTCATCTTAGCTCAAATCTCCAGGGGTTTCATTTTCCTACAACCTGGAATTGAAATCCTCAGGCTGAATCAAGTGTTTCAATATCCTGACAAAAACCTACTTGTTCATTGGTATTACCCGATATTCCAAGGACCTTACCTTTCAGGCAAACCTAACTAATCACCATAAAGTAATCACACATCCACTCATTACTGGAATGGCTTTCTCTCCATCAAGACAGGAATATCCTACCTATCACTTAGGGCCCCTTTAAAGTGCCAAATCCCTTCTTACATGTTTCTAGAATTCATACCTCTTCTGAAAGCAAACTTTCTCTCCTGTAGACAGAGCTAGAACACTGTTGGCCGTATTTGATAAGAGTGTTTTCTTCCATAAAATCCACTTAGTCAAAAAATATTTATGAAGTAACAACTATGAGAATCTTGAATCATTTCATTTTGTTTACATGTAAACAAAAACAGAAAATTAAACATTTATGTAAAGTGTTTCACAGAATACTTCCTATTTTATTAGGTATCAAGAGTATTTTCCTTCCCTCTTCTTTTCTTGCTGTATGATCCATGACTGGTTTATCACTATAAATTTCCAAAGCATCTAATCTATTATCTTGTATTTAATAAATGCTCAACAAATATTTGTTGAACTAGCAGATGGTCTCTTTTTAACTCTTTCTTCATTTCTTTAGAAACTGTTACATTAGTCATACCAAATGTTGTTTTATTATGATTCATTCATGAAAGTATCCATTTACATGGACATAGAACTGTATATACTGTAATGTGCAACTGATAATACTTTCACTTTCCAAGCTCAAAGAATGATTTCAAATATTCATAATTAATTACTTTTGGTAATCAGAATAATCAAATATTTTTGAAGAAGAAATTAAGTGTATTCTTTTCTTTTCAAAAAAGAAAATATCAAAGCTGAAAGTGTCACTTAATAATAGATACTGTCTTTTATTATACTTAACAAGGCAGTAGATCTTTTGTCTTTATATTCTATAGCCTTGTGTTGTACAAACCAATTAACTCTGCATACAGCTACAAATAAATTGCAATAATTAACTCAGCATATAAAATTATTACCTTCAAAGATATATGTAATCAAATGAAGAAAATAATGAATGGCTAACTCTCTTTCCTACACAGAAAACATAGTGCAAATCAATATTCAAGTATGATTGATGATGTCAATATAAAACAAGCATATGATTATAAAGAAATGCATCACTGAAATGTATTTTATATAGACCCCTCTGAGACTCTTAGATATATCTAAACCTGTGATGTTTTAATGAACAGCATCCAAATAACCATTAGAATCAACTATGTGTTTAAGATAAGGGTTCAAAGGCAATATAGAGAGGATACAATTGCTTTCCCCAACACTCAACAAACACATACTTGTGTTTATTATCCCTTAACCTATTTTGATAATATTTCAGGGAGCATATGATGTGTTTAGTAATATTTTGGATGTTTTAAGTAATACACAAAATATATTGACAGATCTCATCTTCAAGGATGTTATAAACTAGTACACACATGAAGTAGATAGTATTATATACTATTTAATTAAAGGCTGAGGTAGGTTATGTGGATTGTATAGCTTAGTTTAAAGAAAGTTCCAAAAACAACTTTGGAGTAGTTCTGTGCATCTGAGTGAATTATTTGGAAATCTCACAAATATTTATTTCTGTTGTGTTTCCTAGAGCATGTTTACCAAGATTTCAGTTTGTTTGCATAAAATGTCTACTTGAGTAGGTAATTATAGGAAAGATAATTATAGGAAAAATTTAAAAAATAAATTGTTATTTTTTATTACCAATCTTTTTTTACTTAAATTTTAAAGAAAAAATAAGGAGTTCTGGTTTTGGCTTCAGCCTGAAAAGTGCTTGGAAGTTATCACTCTTGGATGCTTCAGAGAACTGAGTTTGCAGGGAAAACTGACTAGAAATCTAGAGAGATAGGCACATCCAGAGAGACACAGCCAAGATATACTAACCAGAACAGAAACTTCTGGAGACACAAACTGTAGGAGAATTTAAATGATAATTTTGATGAACTGCCAGAGGCTGAGTGTGGACTAGTCACAGAGTAAGAAATTCCTGGGAGCTGCAGTCTAAGCAAGGTCCCCACACTTTGTGGGCTTTCCTTCTAGGAACTCTACCAAGATTTTATGGAGAATATGTGATAAGCATCCCCTCTTGGCTCTGGCAGGGGGAAGGAAGAATAATCATTGTGAAATATGCCCACAGCATTCTCCATAACAAAGGCCTATTCTCCAGAGCAGAAGCCTTTGCCAGATCCTTATCCTAAGCGAAGAAAATTCCTCCCACTTCAGCCCCCTCTAACCTTTCTGTCTCACACAAGGAAAAAATGCAGTCAGCAGACATCAGTGTTTCAAGGAAATAGATGGGAAAATGCAGCCATCAGGGGAAAGAGTAAGGGACTGGGGGAAAACAGCTATGGCTCTTGAGAAACATTCGTGAGGGTCAAAGGCCCACTAAAAGATAGAGATTTTAATTGGAGGATTACAAAACACTCCTCCTCACTTACACCTTACTTCCACACCAATAAGGTCCCATTTTATAATAGTTTCAAGACACAGACTCTCTATGAGGAACAGTTCTTCGGGAAGCCCAAAGTCAAGAAGGGAGATAAGAACACAGACCACTGTCTAGTCATATTAAAATGAATCCTTGCACTAAAATGCTATTTACTTTATCTATTACCTGATGTAACATATAGGACATTCAACAACAAAAAAGACATACTGAAAGGTAAGAAAAATATAGTCTGAAGAGACAACACAATCATTAGAGCCAGACTCAGATAATGACATGGATTTTGGAATTAGCAGATATAGAATTTAAAATAATTATGATAAATATGTTAAAGAACTATAATGGAAAGAGTAGACAGCAGACAAGAATGAATGAATAATGTAAGCAGAGAAATGGAAACTCTAAGTAAGTGTGAAAAAGAAATGCTAAAAATCAAAGACATTGCAAACCAGTGAAGACTGCCTTTGATGGCTTCATCATTAGACCCAAAAAGGCCAAAGAAAGAATTAGTGAGCTTAAAGACCAGTCAATAGAAACTTTCCAAACTGAAATGCAAAAGGAAGAATTAACATGCATTTTTACACAATCTCTGGATCAACAACATAGTAAAGATGCCAATTCTTTCCAAACTGACTATAGATTTAATGCAATCCCTACCAAAACCCCACAAAATTTTTGTATAAATATACAAACTTATTTTATAATTTATATGGAAAGGCACAGGATCTGGAATAGTTACAAGGAAGAATAAAGTAGAAAGAATCACTCAATCTGATATTAAAGCTTACTTTATATCTACAATAATCACAATCTGATATTAAAGCTTACTTTATATCTCTGGTGTTTGTGAATGGTTAGGTACATATATACATGGAAAAGAATAAATAACACAAAAATAGACCCACACAAATATACTCAGTTGATTTTTTTACAAACCAGCAAAATTAATTCAGTGGCATACATAATGCAACGGAGGCCCTTTTAGTAAGTGGTACTAGAGCAATTGGACATCCATTCACATAAAAAATAAACCTCAACCTAAATCTCAAACCTTATACAAAAATGTACTCACAATAGGTTATGAGCTTAAATATTAAGTGTAAAAGTATGAAACTATTAGAAAAAAAAATAGGTGAAAAATCATTGGTATCCATAGTAAGAGTTATTAGATCTGACATCAAAACACAATCCAGTAAATGAAAAATTGATAAATTGACCTCATCAAAATTATAAATTTTATAAAAATCCATATGAAGAGGATGGAAAGACTGGAAGAATATATTTGCAAAGAACTAGTAACTTGATCATAAAAAGAACTCAGAACTCAACAGCTAAAAAAAAAGTACAATCAGAAAATGTGCAAAAGACTATAACGTTTTACTGAAGAAGTTGTACAGATGGCAAATAAGCAACACACAAAGTTGTTCAACATCACTAGCCACTAGACATGGTGACACTCAACTTAACTATATGTTGTTCATGCCTCCATTATAATATTTTTCTTTCCATGATATATTATAAATCACAGTGCCTTAATTAGTCACCTCATTCTTGATAGTTGGGATCAGAACTTATTAATCATTTATACACACAGCATTTATCCCAAAACAAAAAATATACTAGGTTTTTAATGTTAGTAAAATGGAGAGAAACACTGCAATTTTTGAACCTTTGATCATGCATTTCTTCATTTGAAATACATACACACACATTCCTCCCACACAAAGTTTACCCAGAAAACTCTATATTTTTTAATAGCTCAACTGAATTTTATCTTCTTCCCTAATGGTTTTGGCCAAAGTTGTTTCTTATTTCTCCAAACTCTTATAATCATTGTGACATTAAAAGTAACTGATATTACTATTTAAATGTTTATTTCTGTATAGCTTCTCTTTAAAAAAGAATAGTCAAAAAGTATTCTTTAAGTCTTTGTTTTCTTCTGATTCTTAGATAAATACTATGAACCAATTGATTTTTGACATTTAGAGACGTGGATTTTGATTTAGCATTAGATTAAATTAATTTAATTTTAATTGGTTAATTAATTGACTCATTGATTAAAGAAATATCTCTCTAATATTTGCCTTTGTAATGCAACAGTGCCTGAGAAATACTTTCTATATTTTAGAATAAACCCATTGAGATAGTGTATTCAGGGGTTCACTGAAACTCTGCTCTAATTCAGGGCCCAGACTGTCAATGGCTACTATATTTTTAGTTAGGCTTTTAAAAAGTTAAGAAGCACTTTCTGACTTACTTCACTCTGCATGACAGGCTCTAGTGGCAGGGCAGGAATAAAGACGTGACATAGAACAGACTTGAGGACACAGTGGGGGAAGGGAAGGCTGGGATGAAGTGATAGAGTAGCACTGACATATATCCACTAACAAATGTAAAATAGATAGCTAGTGGGAAGCTGCTGCATAGCACAGGGAGATCAGCTCAGTGCTTTATGACAAGAGGGGTGGGTTAGGGAGGGTGGGAGGGAGGCTCAAGAGGGAGGGGATCTGGGGATATATGTATACATATAGCTGATTCACTTTGTTGTACACCAGAAACTAAAACAACATTGTAAAGCAATTTTACTCCAGTAAAGATGTATTAGAAAAAAAGTTAACAAGCATCGCTCAGACATACAATTTTCTAAACAACCTCTGATACTCTGGTCCTTACTAGTGGACTGTTTTCACAGAAGACACCCTGAGTAAGGAAATTATTTACAGTAAAACAAACAAAAGAATATGACAACTTATTGTCCCTCAGTTCCAGAAGCATAAGACAGGAAAATTAGGATAAAAAGTTCATATCAGTGGGGTGAAACATCAAAGCTAAAAATATTCAATGTTGTAACAGCATTTATTTAAGGACAAATTTACGGGTTTGCCCTTTTCCTATTTTTGCTTGGTTAATCCTTGTCAATATTGAATTATGTAGCCCATTGTGTTTAACTAATGTGAGGATAAGCTCATCATTGTTTCCATAAATAAACCCAGTTAGGATGTTGATTTTCTGACATGAGTTTAATATATGCTGATTATAGTAACATTTCCATAAATGTTTTTTAAAAATCATTGACAATAATTTTTAATATAAGTTACTTTTTGAATCTGGAGAAAATAGTTGTTTGAATCATAAGAAAATATATTAATAAAGCACAAATATTTTTATCCACTATGGAAAGTTAGATTTCCATGTTTTCATAACTGAAATCAGCAGCAGCAGTAGCACCTTTATTTCATCATTATTCTTGTATTCAAAGTATGATCTTCGAACTAGCAACAGCAATGTTACTTGGAAGCTTCTTAAAAATTATTAACTTCAGTTCCTATCAAGCCTTCCGAATTCTAACAAACTCTCCATATGATTTGCATTTGCATTAAAATGTGAAAACATCTCATCAGTACCATTGTCATTATCATCTTCATCACCGTCCTATAAATCCCTCAGATTGGTACCTTAGACCTTCTATGTACTTTTAAGTGTTTTATGTTCCTAAGGGCAGATAATGCATATTACTTACATAGTAAAATGCCATTTTACTCACAAGTATCAATTATTTCATTTTCTTACAAGCAGAGATTATCCAATCTTTGGATCACTGCTTCTCCAACTTAAGGGACATTATAACACAGGGAGTTTATTAGGTCTAGGATGGGCCTAAGATTTTGCTGCCTTTTCTGTGTTTTAAAGGATCCAACAGATTGACCTGATATAAGTTACCAGACTAGCTCCCTCACTGTAGAATAGAATTATTTCAGAGTTCAGTACTAGCCTCCACTGTACATAGGTTGGGCATTTAGTCATGCATTATACCAATCAGACTTGGTGAGATATAATCTATGTTGTTAAGCTCATGAGTAGGTTCCAACTCTGCTACTTTGTAAATGAGTCCATTGAGAAAGTACCGACATGTCTGGAAAACATATGGCTGATTGATTTTATAATTAACAATGGCATCTGCATAAAATACAGTAATTTATAAATTTGCTTTACTCACAAGCATTCGCTCTGACATTTTTTAAAGATCATCTACATGTCTCTTTCTCTGACCAACTTTAAACAACTCTCCAATTTTCACATCTATGATCATATGGCAAAATTATTAGCCACTGTGTATACCTATACATATGGTCATATCTGTACAAAATGACAACCAAATATATCACTTGAAATTCTGCTTACTGGGAAGATACTCTCTCCCAGTACCTTAAGGACCATGCCTGAAACTTATTACATTATTTTGGCAATCTTCTTACTGGTACCAGAAGATTGGAATGGGCCTGAGATTCCGTTTCCTTTTCTGTGTTTTAAGAGATCCAATATAATCAACCTGATAAAAGTTACAAGACTAGTTCCCTCACTGCAGAACAGAAGTATTTCAGAGTTCAATATTAGCCTCCTTTTTTGTGTGTATTACATCATTTTTATTTTATTGGTGCTTCTTTTATAGTTTCCAAATATTCTAAAATAAACAAAAATTATTTTATAAGTAAAATATTATCAAAACATAATATTTTAAAATTTAAGTTTGAACTAGTAATGGCATCACTACAAATCTAGCCTAATAAATGATATGGGGGGGGGAAAGCTTGCACACACATCCACTGCAGCATTATTTTTATACTAGATAAAAATAAACAGCTCAAATACTCAATAATGCAGTATGGTTAAATATGTCCATATGCCAATATCTGGATTCTTGGAATATGTTATGTTACATCACCAGAGAGAATTAAAGTTGCAGGTAGAATTATGTTTGCTAATCAGTTAGCCTTGAGGTAAGGAAATTATCTTGGATTATCCAGGTAGGTTCAATGTAATCACAAGGGTCCTTTTAAGAGAAAGTGAGGCAAGAGGATTAGAGCCAGAAAGAGATTTTAAGATGTTATTCTGCTCTCTGGCTTTGGAGATGGAGCAAGGGACCATAAGCCAAGGAATTCAGGAGACTTCTAGCATCTGAAAAAGGCAAAGAAACATATTCTTGCCTAGATCCCCCAGAAAGAATGCTGGCCTGATGACACCTTGCTTTCTAGCTCAGTGAAAACCATTTAGGACTTCTGACCTCTGGAACCTTAAGATAATAAATTTGTGTTGTTTTATGCCACTAAGCAACAGGAAACTAATATATCAGCATTTTTTCTTCCTTTGTTAACTCATCATAGCAAACTTCCCATGAGGATATAAGAATCAACTGAGGGAGGAATGGCAATGAAGCAAAAATAGTTACTGTGGAATTTGAGAAACTTACTCATGCAATTTACTTGAATTTTCATAACTACTCAGGTCTGATATAAAATATACCACTTCCTCTTTAAAACTAGGCAATCTTATTTTCATGGAAATTTATGACTTTGTGGATTATAAATGATCAAGTTAATAAAGAGCAAATAGAGTATCCTGGTTATTTGATACTTCATGGTTAATAACCAGTTCCTATCAAAAGCCTAGCAGAAAAACAAGAGCTATTCTTAAAGAATTATGTTTAATTGCAAAAGAAGACGTCAGTTTACTTCAAGGTGTTCTTATAGAGACTTTACAGAACTTCATATGTCAAGTTACCTGCTGTTTCAGCAGAGAAGGAAGAAGCATAAGACAGACCACCATACACTATTTTGACTCCTTAAAGCCCAGCATTTCTATCTAGCATCTTGGAATTTGGAAAATAAGTTTTTGGTTTCCTCATCCATGAGAAAGAGCTAGGAATTAGGGGGTAGATTGTGTGGGTGAAGGGGTATTAGATAAAACTCCTTTTCCAATACACCTACATAATATATAAAATATTAGATATTGATAGAAGTATTGCAAAGGACATTTGTGAATCTCATTACATACTTTTTGTTTTCATTAAATTTGCTCATCAGAATAACTTTGTTACATGGTCACCAATACAATGAAACAGTTAAGAGGACATGATAAGATGGCAATAAAATTGAAGCTACATATACATGGAATATTATTTGTTTGCATTTTAAACTATCCATAAGTAAATTTAAGTTTCTGTTTTTGAAGTAGCATCTGTAGAATAAAAAGAAATATACACACTTCCTGGCTTTCTAAATATTCCTCCAGTTAGAATAACATTGAAAAAAAGACCAAGTTAATTAGGCTTTTATAAAAGGCAATAAGTTTATACCATAAAGCTAATCAAAACACTCCTTAGAAGAGACAAGAAAATGGAAAAAGGAAATAAAATTTTATGAACTATTATGATAGCATCCTAGGATGCATTTCAGAGTTCAAAAAATGGTAAGCAATGCTTTGATATCATCTGGTATGTTTTTGAATACTAATGATAAATTAGGGGAATAATGATAAATTATATGTTATGAGTACATAAATATAATTTTAAAAATACATGTACTACTTTGAAATTAGATCCCTCTTGCTTTATCCAGGTGTTTCATGTCTAGAGTGTGTTGTCTGATTTTGAATGGATGCACTTAAGAGAGCCCGCTTAAATGTTTGCCGTGACGTGAAAAAAAAAATGGTCTCAGTAAATGAGAATTACTACTAATTATAAATTATTGATAAGTGAATCTTTGCTTTTTCACATTATTTTTAACTCATTATATACATATCAAAAGCTTCAAATGATTATTAGCTTATTTACAAAGATTTAAATCAATAGCTCTTGAAGAAAAACATTTGTTTCACACCACAGCCATCTTTAACCTTGAAGCTATTTAGTTTACTTAGCTCAAATCATAATAATTATTAGATTCTTTAAAAGTCTGAATACAGCAGGATTTAAAAAAATATTCTGCAAATCTTCTGTAACTGGATAGAGAAGATCAGTGACCATCATTCAAAGAAAGGCTTGGTGAACTGTTACACTAGGGAGAAATACATTTTATTCAAGGAATTATGAATAGTTTAATGACATATGTATACTATAAAGAACTGTAGAATCAGTGAGAAATACAAAAAATGTTAATAGTAACTCTCTGGTTTAGGGAGAAAATATAGCAGTGAAGACTGACATTAAAGATAAAACATAACCAGAAATGATTAACTAGAACTTTCTTGACTTTCCTATATGCAAGGCTTTGACAAAGAATAGGCTGTACAGCAGACAACAGGATGGACATAAAAAGATTACAGTTCAGACATGCAAAGAAGCTAGAGTCAATGTACCTTAAATTTAAGGTATGTAGACAATAACAAAGTAATGGAGAGAGGCTTCCTATTAAAGATGACATCCAAATGACAGTGTGCTCAACATTTGTAATCATGGGAATGCAAAACGCAAGCATGAGATACCACTTTATACCAATCAGAAGAGACTAATGAAAGAAAATACAAAGTGTTAGAGAAGTTTTGTGAGCACCTGGAATGCTGGAAGAAGTATAAATCTGTACTTCAGAAATCTTCAGTACTAAAGTTATACATATCCACACACTGTGCTGAGCAATTCCTTTTTTTAGGGCTCCCTGAACAAAGTATCACGGATTAGGCTTAAATGACAGAAAATTTTATCTTTTTTCTCACTGGTATAGAGGCTAGAAGTCCAACGTTGACATCTTGGTAGAGCTGATTTCTTCTGAGATCCATTAGAAAGAATCCGTCTGGGATTCGAAGCTCAGCTTTTAGATGGTTATCTTCTCCTTGTCTTCGTTTTCCTTCTGCCTGTGTCTGTGTCCAAATTGCCTCCTCTTATAAAGACACACGTTACATTGGATTAAGCCTCACCATATAACCTAATTTTAAACTAATCACCTCTCTAAAGACCCTATCTCTAAGTACTTACATTCTGAGGTACTATAAGTTAGGACTTCAACACATGAATTTTGAAGAAGGGGGGAAATAATTCAGCCCATAAAGATACTCAACAGATATGCCTATACACATTTATGAAGAATCCCACACAATATTGTTTATTGTAGTACTATTCATAATATCTCCAAAATATAATTTACCCAAATGAACTAACAAACAGAATGAGCAAGTAAAGTTTGATACATTTATACCATGAACTACTGTTAGCAATTAGGACATACGAATCGATCTTACAAACAGAAAAGGGCCAACATAAAGGAAAACACAACCATATGATTTCGTTTATGTGAAGTACAAAAACAGGAAAAACTAATCCGTAATGTTAGAAGTCAGGATAAGGATTACTCTTGGTGGGGGTGGTGGGAAGCTACTGTGACTAGAGGAAGCATGAGAAGACTTCTGAGATACTGGTTATATCCTGTTGTTTTGTTGTTGTTTTGATCTGTGTGTCTGGTTTTTGAAAATACATTAGGCTGATTTCTTAAGAATCCTGTATATTACTGAAAGTATTTTATAAGATTTAAATAAGATTTAAAAATAAATAAATAAATCTACTGGTTGACTGAAACCACTGATGTTGATTTTAATAATAAGACACAACAAGTATTTTGAAATATTTTAGGGAAGACTAAGGTGATGATTTAAGAAACAAACTCAAACTGAAATTTTGATAAACTGTTTCGTGTTCTAGCTCTGGCCCTTAACTAGATTCATGAAACTGCATAAATCTTTTTAACTTACCGAAATCCCGACTTCTCCTCCTAAATTAATTATTTCTATAGTAACATCTTTAAAAATTCCCTTTCAACTTTAGAATTCTATATTCTCATTAATTTAGGGATTGAATGGTTGAAATTGGAGTAAAAATTATCTTTAAACATTTGATTTAAAAAAGGATAAGTTTCCCTACAGTGAAGATAACAATGTGTTTATGATTTTACTATCATCAAAATATAAGGATTAAGTTTGGCTATAGAATTAAGGTTAATTACAGGATTATCCTTTTGGTTAATTTCTACAAACTGATTGTATATGTTTCCAGAGAAAATTTATTTATGTACAGATAATTAAGATAGCAAAGTTTTATTAATTATTTAATAATTTTAAGAGTTTCAATTAAGAGTTTCAATATCAATCATATTAAAACTTGGCAAATACTTCCTAATAGTGCATATTCTTATGTGATAGGAAACTTTAGGACTATTACCAAAGCACATGAAAGAAAAAGAAATATCAATTAAATATAGCTTAGAACCAACCCAAAGGCCAGGTAAAAAGAAAAGCATGCAGTGAGTGACTAAGGATTATTAACAGTACTGAAAGAGGACTGCTGGTGATCTGAAGTCAAAGATTCACAGTTAAATCAACTAAAAATAATGGTGGGGTGTTTCCCTGGTAGCACAGTGGTTAAGAATCTGCCTGCTAATGCAGGGGACATGGGTTCGAGCCCTGCTCCAGGAAGATCCCACATGCCGCGGAGCAACTAAGCCCATGCGCCACAACTACTGAGCATGAGCTCTAGAGCCCGTAAGCCACAACTAATGAGCCCCCGTGCCACAAATACTGAAGGCTGTGCACCTAGAGCCTGTGCTCCGCAACAAGTGAAGCCACCTCAATGAGAAGCCTGCGCACCACAACAAAGAGTAGCCGCAGCTTGCCGCAACTAGAGAAAGCCTGCAAACAGTAATGAAGACCCAACACAACCAATAAGATAAATAAATAAATAATTTAAATAAAATAAATAAATTAAATAAATATATAATAAAAATAAAATAAATAAATTTAAAAAATAATGGTGGGTTGCTGTGTGAGGGTGAGGAATCAGAATATTTACAATCAATAGACCCAAAGGAAAATGAAACAAAACAGAAATCATACCAGTGTGTAAGGCAAACACCAGTCTGCAGGTACTCACTGTGAGTGATTCCTGTAGCTAACAAGAAATAGGAAACTATGACTCATGAGTTGCCTCATGTGTTGCACAGCAAAACTCAAAATGAAACAGCTATGTCGGGCTTTTTACTTTCAGTACCCATGCAGTAATATTTTACATTGAAATCTGCTATAAAAATAATATGTATGTCACCAAACAATGAAAAGTAATAGGAAGAGAGATGAACTGAAGTCACCCTTAAGCAGCAATTGCCTGATATCGCTATACTTGCTTTCCAGAAATATTCATAGAATACAATTGATGTTGGATCCATCAAGATTATTGTGTCTGAAGACAAGTGGAGAGGGAGAAAATGAAACATAATGAATAGTTTTCTGGTTCTAAATGCAGGCAGAGGTTTAAGTGTTTCACACTTCATTTGAGTGGTCATACAGTAACCTTTTCAAACTTGATGACAAACAACCTCACAGGTGGGCAATAATGTTGCCATGTGAAAAATGCCAAAACACTTAAAAAACAAAACCTATTTCTCATTTTTCAAATCCTGAATTTTTTTCTCACCTTTAACTTTAATTTACCTTTTACATGTTAAAGCAGTTTAAAAAATAGAGGAGAGCAGTGTGAATACTTATAATGGTTTAAAAACCTATGTACAATATTAAGAGATTTGAGATAAAGAGAAGGACTTATAGTTACACAGATGTAAATAGTTTTTAAAAATTTATTTTATCTTATTCTTGAAGCACAGCATTTGTCCTTGGATAGATCATTTAATCTTTCTTACATGATTTTATCACTATGCAGTTAGCTCAATAGTACTAATAAGCAACTTAGAAATGATATGAAGAATAAATATAGAAAGGTACAAAAGTCAGTGGAAAAAAACTGTCATTTTACTAACAATCACAATACTAGGGGATTATTGGAATGAGTTCAATTCAGACTAAGTCAGAACTGATATTCACTTGTGACATATTAAGACATTAAATCTATTCGATGTTTCTTTTAAAGATTAATAAATGAATATCTTCTGTTAGTGACTGTTATTTTCTTTTGCTCTCTATGGCCAAGGTTATTAAAACAGCTTTTGCTACATAATGGGGAAAAAAAATCACTCCTGTTCATTTTTCCCAGTGCTTAGCCTTATGACTCAACTAGCAGTAGACCATGTATAGATTCCACTGTCCTGAAGAAGCGGTATAGGGTGCAAATGTCCATTGGGCCATGCTCTCAGTCTTGTCATAATGCTGAAGTAAATGGCAGCCTATAGTACTAATTAACAATTAACTGCTGCAGCATATTACATTGCCTTTGGTTCAAAAGTGATTGATTACAATGTAGAAAGATATGAAAGAAATTTCAAAAGATAGTTGAGAATGAATCTTTTCACCTACAAATGGATTTATTCATCTCCTCATTTATTGTCAATAAATATTCATTAAAAACTTATAATGTGCCAGTTTCCTTTTTCTTTTTTTGGTTCTTAGAACAATCAGCAAACATATTAAACAAATGTTCTCCTTTAATTGTACTTCTTAGTGAAAGAAGACATAAAATAAGTTACTATAAGGAAATTCTTGTGTATGTTAGCTATTGATACATATAATGTTAAAAAAACAAAAAAGATAGAGAAGGGAAAGAGGACTTGGGAGTGCAAGGATGTCCAAGGCAGAGGGGAAAGTTGTAATTTTAAATGGGGTGGTCAAAGCAGTCCCCGTAGTTAATGTATCTTCGAGCAAACTTGATATAAGCAAAGGAGTTAGCAATGCAGATACCTGAGAAAGAAATGTTCTATAAAAGAAAATATCCAATACAAAATCCTAAAGTCAGAGCATGCCTTCTGGGTTGATGGTATAACAAACAAACCAGTGCAGCTGGAGCAGCAGGGGGTCAAGAGATGAGATGTCTAGCTAATGGCAGCAGTCCATGAAGAACCTGGTAAGGCATTGCGATGGTTAATTTTATGCATCAGTTTGACTAGGTCATATGGTGCCCAGATATTTGGTTCATATTATTTCTGAGTATATCTGTGAAGGTATTTCCAGATGAGATTAGAATTTGAATCAGTAAAGTGAGTAAAGCAGATTGCCCTTCCCAGTGTGGGTGGGCATCATTTAATCTGTTGAGGGTCTGAATAGAAAAAAAGGCACAGGAAAAGATAATACATTCTCGCTGCCTGGCTTTGTGAATGAGGACAACAGTCTTCTGCCTTCAGACTGGGAACTTACATTATTGACTCTCTGGTTCTCAGGCCTTCAAATGTAGACTAGAACTATACCACCACCTTTCCTGGGTCTCCAGCTTCGGATGGCAAATTGTGAAACTTCTCAACCTCCATAATCACAAAAGCCAATTCCTTAAGATGTAGATGTAATATATATATATATTCCATTGGTTCTGTTTCTCTGGAGAACCCTAATTAATACAGGCATTGTAAGGACTTTGACTTTTATTCTCAGGAAGATGGGATCTATGAGCAGTCATAAATCTTTGACCATGGTTGTTTTTTGAGAATATATCACAGAGAGGCAATGTAACAATTGATACTAATAACATCCTGTTTTCGACCTGAGTAACGGAAGGATATATCTGTCATCAGTGCAGGTAGGGAAGTTTGTGGTTGAAGCAACCCCATGTTTGAATCCCTCAAATTCCCATGAGTTTTTCAGAATAACATGATTCAAATGAAAAGAAAAATAAAACTGCCTTGAAATGTCACTAAATTTCAGACTAATGTCATGGTATAAAGGTATTTCTTTTTAATTTATTTCTATACTAGTTAAGCTATTGCAAAGAAAATAAAAGAGAAAAAATATTAAAGGAAGATAGAGATGAGCGAGATAGAAACTTTTTTAGAAAATTGCAATAATGCTTTTAGAAAAACCAAAGATAAACCTCCCCTGACTAATTATGATAACACAATATCTATTTTTAGAGCATTTAAGTTTGCAAAATAAGCAGAAAATAACTCAGTTAACTTCTACTACAACAAGCAAAAAAGCAAACACTTTTCAGAACAGTGGTTTTCAAATTGCTTCGTAGAACTTCAGGTTTCTCAGAGATGCGGGTGGACAAAGGAGGAATCAGGCAGGACATAACTTTTATTCTTTCTTCTTATATAGTAGCATTCTATAATTGAATTTATTTACAGAAAAGGGCACTTTTGTCTTTTGTTAAGCTGGGAGAAACCACAATTGTAGAGGAATATTTCTCATTTTATTCCTCCACTGAAAATGTGAACTTTCTTCTCTAATACTCTCATAGATTTTGAATTCAGAGTGAAGTGGAATACAAACTTTGGTAATCAGAAATGCATGAATACATGTGAAATACTCATGAGACTATATTTGGCTATTTTTGTTATGGAGGATGGCCAAATTTTAGCAATAATTATTTCTTATAGAAGAAATAATTTGTCAATATTGTGAAATCTAATTGTCATTGTATTACTTTTAACTTATTTACATAGTATTTGAATTTGAAATTTCACAACTAAGAGCTCTGAAGTGTTTCATCTAAGTATATATGATATTTGCTTCTTAGGAACCACGATTATTACTATAGAAAATATAAATGGCACATGTATGTCTAATTGCCTCACATACATGTATTTGTTCATTTCACAATATATAAGATAAATTTTAAATTAAAAAAGGGTTTTTCAAGGGGAAAAGGCTAATTTCATGAGAAGTAACATAATATAAATAGAAGTATAAATTTAAATATAAATAGAAGTATAAGTTTAAATATAAATATAAATGGGTATAATTATTAAATTTTCAAACTGCATAAAGCTCATATTATTCATAGGCTTTCTTTTGAAACAAAAGCGAAGAAGCATCCTTAGTAAAATAGTTCCATAAAATCTTATTTGTCTTTGCATATTCAGATCTAGTGATTTCATATCATTTCATTTGAATGAAATGACATGAAATCATAGATCTGTTAATAAAAGTGGCCCACTGACTTGTTTCTGAGGCAAGAAAAATGATTTGTTTCAGTCCAAGTAAGATTTAATACAGCTGCAATAGCATTATTCTCTTTGGAATGCATTACTACAGCCTCAATATACTTACATTTATATTAGAAATATCATCTTGCTTTTTAATAAAAACAAAAAAGTTTACCATCTTGTGTCAATAGTTCTTTTTTTATGAATTGGCTATTTGGCAGCAACTGCAGTTCTCTGCATAATTCTTTATACCTAAATGAAACTTTGCCTTCTGAGAATCCTCATGACCCTAATGTTTAATGGATTAGAAATCTGCACTTATTTAAATTTTACTCACATCGTAAGTTATAATTTAACATATCAGTTAAGTTTTTAGGGTGATTCTCTAAGGAATAACTTATTTAGTAATTAATAATAAAAGTTTTGCAATCATTTTCCATGAGAACACTATACAAATTATTAAATAAAAAAAATATTTACAGAAGGGAGTAGTATATTTCTTGGAGGGTTTTCACCTCTTTGGTTTCATATTATGAATTATGGTCTTGCTATTTATGCCAAGAAATAATTCATGTCACTTGATATTACAATTGCTTCAATTGTGCCTCGATGTTTTTCTTTTTATTGGACATAAGAACTGATTTTGCAATTCACTCCTAGCATAGATCAGGAAAGCCGAGTCAAACTATTCTTTTGGTGAGCCTCTGGAATGTGTTGCCATTTGCTACTGAACTGTAGATAGTGCTAACATCTGTGCCTCAATATATTGCCTTTGTCATTTCTACTGGGAAATTTCTGCATGGAATGAAAACTATAGCTCTATGTAAGTGTGCAAGTCTCTATATATTTATAGTGAGTAGGAAACAAAAGAAGGCATGCATTCTTTGAAGTCAGGCAAAAATGGTTTGTGTTCCTATCTAGGTACAGTTAAAAGTGAGTATGTTATTTAATTTTCTAGGCCTCTTTGGTGTGTTAATACCTTTCTTACAGTATTATTGTGAGAATAAAATGACATGTATGTATGAAAAGCACCTGGGATGTTAGAAAGAACAATAAAGGTTTACAAGATTGACCAAAAACTAATGAAGTAATATTGCTTTGAGGAGAGACACATGAATTGAGTATTACATTTCTGGATAGAGACTCCTCTCTCATCAACACAGAACTAACAACTGGGGAACTGAGGGTGAAAAGAATGAGAGGGAGTCTGAGAACTTCTACGATACAATCAGCAGTTATAAGAACAGATATAGATAATGCAAAGGTAACAGAGCAGCAGCAGCAGCTTTGGATCCTGGACAACAGAGAAAAGCAAAAGCAGGAGAGAAACAACGGTACCCAAGGAGAATGATTGGACATTCAGGAGAAGTACAAAATGAAGGGATGGAAGTTGCAAGATTTGCAAACTCAGTGACTAGTGTGGAATGGGCTTCAGAATCATGGGGTATATTTATTGATACTTCTGTGATCACTCGCTGTTTCAAAGAAGCGACACGAAATAATGAGTTCTCGTTGATGCTTAGAGATGAACTGATAAATAAAAGAGCTTATATTCATCAGCTTAAATATGTAAAGATCCTTTTCTGTTTTTCTGAAAATAATAAAAACCTGGGTACAGAGAGCCTAGATTAGAATCTTGGTTTCACCAATTATTTTCTCTGACACATTACGTCATGCTTTTGTTTCTCAGTTTCTATTTCTATAAAGTGGAGGTGGTAAGACAGTTACAAAGTTTAAATGAATTAATATACATGGTACATATTAATGCTTTATAAAATCAGGTAATATTGTCTTCATTATGGTTGTATTTATTATAATTATTATTAAAGAGAAGAGCTTTTCATTTCAAATTGGAAGTCTAATTTTAGTTTCCATGTACTGTTTATGATCAGTAACTTCTACTTGGTAATTTCACAGATTTCCTTTTCATATAATGAAACAAAATATATATTCAAATATCATTCAGTTTAAGTGAATGTGTTTTATTCTCAGAATTCATATATTATAATTATTTAAAGTACCTGAAAAAAGATGCAAAATTAATATGATTAAAGGTGATGAACTACTGATTATTCATTATAAACACAACTGAATACATATTATACTGATTACCTTTCTAAAACATAAGTAATTCTGGCCTTATTATTAAGAATCATTTGGGTCATTTATGTGCAAATGATGCATTGCTTATAGATAAAAGAGAGAACACCATAGCTATTTAATTCTCTAGACATTGTCTTTGTCCAAGATGAAAACACACACTTGCACAGAGGCACACAAACCATTCACAGAAATGACATGCATGCATATAATTTCACCTGGGTAGTATTTTATTAAGGAAATTTAGTTTGTGTTGTGGACTGCCTTACAGGGAAAATGAATCATTTCACAAGCAATGATTTTTTTTCCTGAATAACATAATGAAGGATAATAGGAAACCTAACACCAAGATCCTGATATGGGTACTAACAAGCTTTTTGATTGTGAGCCACTCTACTAGAGATATTCTTTAGGAGTACAAAATAATTTAAATTATATTAGCACATATCTTTTAAATTTATAATTATTGTATTTTAAATTTGGAACAATTTTAGGTTTTGTCTCCACAGTCTGTACATTTATATTGACTTCTGAAGTCAGTTAATCTAAAGTGTAGGTAAAGATTAAAAAATTAAATTATTCAGTCTATTTTGGATTAACACTTTATAGAAATAACAACATAATTTGGCCATTCTCAAATATGATACAGTCTATATTGTATCAGACACTCATTTTGTTTACTAATCACTCTCCATGAAGGTTCTTTAGTAGATAGTGAAATTATAGATTGAAAATAAAAAGTAGATTCTACAGAACCATCTTTAGTTTGTATAATCATCTTTCTTCTCTATAGTAAGAATCATTCTAGGTTATACATGGTAGAAAATATCTAAAATAAATTCTTTGAGGAATAGTGTCAATGGCTTTTCTTCTGATATGCCTTCAGGTTCTGATAAGGAATCCAAATCACAGTACTTAAAATATTGTTTCCACCTAGTCTATGAGAGATAGTAATCATCTCCTTTACTTATCATTTCCTTCCTAGCCCCATATCTTCTTCATAGAGAGCATGGTTATGTCCTTTTTAGTCTGCTCTAAAAACTCTTCCTCAAGGGAGCCCTTGATACCACCTTCTGCCCATTGCTGATATAACTATACGCGTTCACTTGCCCCAAGTCAGAGTACTGAGATTCTCTTTTCCACAAAAGACCACATAGTGACTGCATTCAGACTCTGTTGAGCAAATAAAGGCAGTATAATGTCAAGCAGCCATTTTTTACTATGTGCCCCCATGCAGCAAAAAAAGGGACCATGTGGAGTGACAAATATCAAGGAAATATATGAGCCTTGACTCCTGGTAACTTTACTGTTTATGGTTTTTGTCTCCTGGGAAATATTTCAGAATCATATTAGCACTTTAGATCTCAGTAAAATTCTCTCAAATTCTCCACAGACATATATATACCACCAACTGTAAAACAGATAGTCAGTGGGAAGTTGTTGTATAACAAAGGGAGTCCAACTCAAGGATGGAAGATGCCTTAGAGGACTGGGGCAGGGAGGGTGGTGGGGACTCGAGGGGGGGGTCAAGGAAGGGTGGGAATACGGGGATATGTGTATAAAAACAGTTGATTGAACTTGGTGTACCCCCCAAAAAATAATAAATACATTTCAAAAAAAAAAAAAAGATCAAAAAAAAAATTATGGTAGTCTTGAGGACTTTTGTTACTTATAATCAAACTAATATTTATAAGTAACTAATACTGGTTTCTTATAACCAATGATCCTAGATTAAGGCCCTATGCATTTGTAGATTAAAATAATTGATGTCTATTGAATAGTTTCAGGATTGGAGAAAAAATGAGAAGGGGATAGAATTATCATATCATAAAAAGTAATGAAATTACAATTGGTAATGGTCAAAATTATCAGGAAAGCTAGGTGAAAATCCATCATTTCAATATTTTGCTTTTCAAATCTTCATGCACTTAATTATGAGCCCATTAACCAACTCTCTACTAGGTATCAGCGATCGCCACTTTTGTTGTGAGTGTGTTAGTGGGGTGGTTTATTCAATTTTCTGAAAGATCAAAAAACAAATAAAAAAAGCAGTTCTGGGAGGTTGGAGTTCTCTAAAAAAAAAAAAGTTGTTTTTGATACACCCAAGTACAGATGTCAAGAAACCAATGTAATAAACTTGTCTCAAGCTTAAACGACAACTTGGGTTGGATATCGTCTTTTTGGAAATCATTATATATACAAACTTTTCTTTTAGAGAAACTGTGAAAAGTAGTAAGCGAAGAAATTTGAGACATCTTCAAGAGCTCAAATGCTTAAACACTAGGTAAATAATGATGAACTGCTAAAGACTGAGCAGAGGCCAGTAAAGTAAGAATAATACCCGAGAAGTGTGGCGTCATTGAAACCAAAGAAAATATAATTAAAGAGGAAAGATATGGTGGACCGAGAAATCAGAAGGTTGAAATACATCCATTGGATTTAGGCATTGACAAAACATGGAAAATGCTGTGGAATGATAAAAGATGGTAACAGAACGGAATGAGTAGGAGCAATGCAAATAGCATAAATACCTCTTGAAAACTTGGCAGTAATGAAGAAGATGAGTTAAGATGATAATGTTTGAGACAGTGGAATTTGGAAACTTTCAAATTGTGTTTTAAAAAATATTTTAAATAATTGAACTTGTGGGTTCTTAGGGGAATTTTTAAATGATAGGAAAGCTTTTGCAGAGTAGAAAGGTGAAGATAAAGGGGAGAGAACAATAATAAAGTTTCCTAGAAGATAGTATATATTGTAACATAGTGCCTAAGATAAAATATGAGCATTAGATGGATGAATACATTTTGGCCCATAGACTAGGGTTTCATATTTAGCAAATAAAAATATGCGATTTCCAAGTAAATTGAATTTTACTTGGAAACAAGTAACATATTTTACATTAATATTAATATTTTTATTATAAGTATGTCCAATTAATATTTTTTACTATAAGTAAAAATATTTTTACTATAAGTATGTCCAATATAATATTTGGGTCATACTTTTACTAAAATTTTGTCATTTACCTAAAATTCAAATTTAAGTAGACATGCTGCATTTTTCTGGCAACCTTAAACTGGATCCAAGTAGGAGAGGCCCCACTCACTTTTTTGGACTTTGGGTTTAGAAAGCCTCCTTTGACCATGCTTGACAGCACAGAGTGAGGAGTCTTTGGGACCAAAGGGACATATCCATCTGGAGAACATGTCCAGCTCTTCTAATAATCAAGATACTGCAATACCCTGCAAACATGAACGAAAACCAACATCCAAGACTGCTTGCGTCTCTTCTTCACATTCTTCCTTCCTGTAAGAAACAGCACTGCCTGGGTGCCCCAGCATGTACAGCCTGAGACACAGGTACAGCCAAGGGACATAAAAAATCTTAGATGTGAAGATATTTTTGCATATACATGATCTTTAGATAAGAAACTGATTAAATTTGGTAAGGGAAAGGGAGTGAGAAGAGAAAGAAGGTGGGTCAGCTTTAAGAGCAGCTGAGGGTGTTAGGGAAACTCTTTGTGGTTGTCAAGTTCCTAGAAGGGATTGTGAGGAGTACAAGAAATCTCAATTCAAATCTTATTTTATGGTTGTAAACATACAGTTATATTCTCAAAGGAAGAGGGAGAGAACAACCTTCTAGTTTGATTTTGACTTGTCTTTCCCTGTTTTCTGAAAATGTAAGGAGTAGGCCTAGAGAAAGGCATTATTTCTGATATAACCATGTAAAGGAGAAGAAGATGGTCATGTGTCCTTATATCTCTACACACATGGTAGTGTGACATTGAGGGAGACCCCCTCTGATGGTTTCTGTTTTCCTTGAGGTAGTAGATAGGATTGTATTCTAAAAGTAAGTGTGTGTGTGTATGTGTGTGTGTGTATACACAAATGGTAATCATGTTTGATGAGATTTGATATAATTATCCAAAAAAAAACCAAAGGTGAAAAAAGTGACTGAAGACAACTAGTAGGATTTTTCAGCAGTGAGTGTTGAGAAAACCCAAGTTACAATGCTGGGCGTGACTTTAAAGAGAGACTTCAAAATTTCAGATTTGATGCAGTTATGCTGAAGAAGGATAGGTACATTCATTCAAGGTGGCAGTTTTAACAGGTGGTTACAATAAAAATGAGAAAAGCAAAGAAGTTCAGGGTATTTGGAAGAAGATTATTGAAATGGTGGATAATGATGTCTAAGCTAGTTTTGGTAGAATGAGGATAACAAATAAGGGAAAAGGGGAATCGGATTGTCAACGTGCTAACGGGGCTGCAGAGAAACATCTCTAATCGTTTCTTAGGCTTTTCTTCCTCTGCCTTTACTTTCATATTTTGCTTTCCAAAAGTGTCCTATAGTTATCATCGTGTAGTTGGAAACCAATAATAATATTCAAGCCATGAAGTGTTGATTTCAATCTCATTTTTCAAACAGTGTATGTGGTCTTGGGAAAAGCATAACTTCTTTGATCCTCAGTTTCCTCATGTATTAAATTATTACATTAATACTTACATCATAGTATTGTTATGAGATATCATTGACACATATCTAGTGCTCAATTGGTACCAAATGCTATATTTTCTCCCTCTCTTTCTCTGTATGTATATAAATAAGATCTCCCTGAGTGACCCTATTTAATTCACTTGTGAGCTCCTTATATACCAATGCCTCCCAATGGCGAAAGTCTACTTTCTGAGTTTCAGACTTGCATTTCAACCATCTGTGAATTATACCTCCCCTAGATGTTTCATGGTTACCTCAAATCCAAAATTTGCTATGTATTTCTCTCAAATCACTTATATTCCCATAGGCTAAGCTTCAGCTTTATCACCATTTTGCACCGCCACAAACATGCTGCAATATCATGCCTCCAAGCGTTAGCATGTTCTTTCTTCTATCTTTGCCTTACTGATAAACTCAAAACAGTTTTTATGCTATTTCCTCTTTGATGCTTGCCATGAACATCATGGCAGACATTCTACTCAGTATAGGTTTTCATATTTTCAGTGATTACTTAATAGACATTTTTTTAAAAATTCACTTCAGAGTGGCACACAAAGAACCCCTATCAAACCAAACCAAAATAAAACAAAAACATAAATATGCTTTTAGACTCAACAGATCTCTTCAGGCTATTCTTTCTAGGCTATGCTTTACATTATATCTACAAAAATCTCCATATGCCAATTTACTTTCTTCTATTTGGATTTTCCCTCTTTCCACAGTCTCACAGATATAGCTTTTTCTTAGTCCCATCTCACCCTTGGACACACTTCTGAGTCAGCCAGCTCCACACTGTGCCCAACCCCAGTGAGGCATTCCCAACTGAGGTTGCTAGGACTCTAAATAGAAATCAGGCTCCGTGTTTCCACTTTTCTGTCAGGGATGAATATTTATCAGACAATGTCTTAAAATCACTTCTTTACATGTCATTCTTCCCATTAAACTTAACTTCCTTAAGAGGCAGTGGATATGTCTTAGGCATTTTTTCTAGTAATTATGACAATGTCAATCATGTTGTGATGCTTAAATGATAACTTAAAATAAGTGAGTGAATAAAAAGTAAAGGAGTAAAACTCATGCACTACCTAAACTACAACTGTTCTGGCCACAGTTGTTCTTGTTCTCTTCCTGGTTTTACAAAGGAAGCCCAGTTATACACCCACTTGCCTTGCCCAAGGCCAGCAGGTTCAATTCCTTTAAATGCAGACGTTCCACTATAGGACATAAGCAGCATGGTAGCTGCTAGGTATTCCATGTGCAGCATATCTTCTACATCTCCTGACTGTTGAGCTTTCTTTTTATATTTCATATATATATTTTTAACAGCACCAAGTTTGTGGAATGGCAAGGGAGATTCCACATTTTTTCTGTTCACCATTGCGACAGATATTTTCCATTTTCTCTCAGTAATGACAGTTGGGCCAAGTAGAAAATCATAAACTCAAAGCTACTTTCTAATAGTTAAGATATCCCTCTCCTTTCTTTAACATTGTTGGTATTGCTAATGATTGCCAATGTCAATTTCATTGTTATTTTTCCCACAGATATGATTTTTTTTCTTCATTTAGATTTTTTCTTTTACCCATCATTTTCTAAAACACTATGATATATTTAAGTGTAGAGATATTTTAAAATTTTATTTCAATCCTACTTGCCATTTATTGGATTTTAACCTGTGACTCATGCCTTCTTCTCATTTTAAGAAACTCTCAGTCATTATTTCTTCAAACAGTACCTTTCTATTATCTTATTTCTTCACTGATTTTTGAATGTCTCTTAGTCACATGTTGAGCTTTATGGATCTATCCTCTGTTCTTTAAGTTTTTATTTGCTATATTCTAACATCCCTTTGTGTAGCAATCTAGTGATTTTCAATAAATGTTATACTTTATTAATTTGCTCCTTAACTAAGTATAATATATTATTCAATCCCTGAAGGAAGACATTGACTTCAGGGCCAGCAGGACTGGCTACAAAACCCTAAGCAAATTACTTAAATTCTTTGTGCTTCAGTTTCTTCCTCTTTAAAATAAAGGCAATTATAGTACCAACTTTGTGGTGTCATTTTGGGTTAATATTTGTGAAGTATTTATTTATATATATTCCTTTCATTTCTTCCTACCTATATAACTAGTCTAGATTTTCAACTCCCCATATCTTGATTTTTCCAACTGTTTTCCACTGCATCCCTTGGAAAGAAAGTGTTTTCCTCTACAGTTCACTTTCATCTTAAACATCATTGCCACATATACGTCATTATTTTGCACATAATTCACCCATATCCCAGATCTAAAAAAAATCTGGCATGACAGTTATCTTCTCATGATGAAATTTACGTGTCTTAGTCAGGACATTCATTATTTAGCCTTATTTCTAATGATTTATATTTTTCCTATATTTCTACCCAAGCACTTCACATGTATGAATGTATCTACTCATAGTTCAACAAATGTGTCATACACGTTCTGCTCTGCATTTATTTATCTCATTCATTAATTTGATCATTTACTTATTTATGCACTCATTATTCATGATTTCACATTTTATTAAAGATGTGTATACAAATATAAGTCATGATTTCTGCTACATGCTGGAAGTCACAGACATGAAAGCATGTAAACAATTTTAGTACAAAGTGATATGTACTGTAAAACAAGCTTACACTTCTTTTTAGCAATGAAATTTTTCATACATACAAAAAAATACAGAGAATAATACAACAAATACCCTTTTAGCTACCACTTTGAATTAGCAAATGTTAACATTTTGTCACATTTGTTTCAGAACTTATCATTTTGTAATCAAATTCATTTGGCCCGTTTCACTAGTCACTAGAAATAGCTACCCTTCTAATTCCCAAAGACATTTACAAATCTTACACTTACATGTGCTACTGTAAAATATGGAAGAGGCTCTTCATAATTTAGCTCATTTCCTACAGTAAGCTAAGCCCAAGTGTAAGTAACAATGGCATTTTTGTGAAAGTTTGGTAATAGCTAAGACCACATGAATAACTTCTTTAGGTCAGTTCTGACTCATCTACACCATCATAAATTTCCAAGATTAAATAGCTTCTTACATACACTTCATCTTCTAAGCCCTATCATATTTCTTGCCCAACAATTAAACCCTTTCAGAATGAATGATATAATGAATTAATTTCCTTCAGTAGGGAATTCCTTCCCATGTCTCCAATAGTGTGTTCTGCTTCCAGTGAGCTGACATATGGCTAACTATTCAAAAATAAAACAACATGTGCCTGGGGTTTGGAACGATTCCATTTCAAATAACACCATATTTGTTATATCCGTGATTTTCCTCTAGTAAACAACAAAATAAAGGTTAAGTCTTCACATCCTTCCTTTTTTTAGCTCAGTTTTCTTTACCAATATACTCAGCAATTTTTTGATCCAAACGCACAAACTCCAGACACTCATATATATACATTCACAGATACCATGATGATGGAAAAAATAAAAACAAAGCAATACATGTTAGTCAAAGTACTCTTTAAATCAAAATAGTGGTGTAGTTTATTCCAAAATAGGATGTTTAACTACATGATCTGAAGCATCCACATTTACTAGGTTGAAACATATGAAATTAAGGTACTGACTTTTTTTATTTTTCTTTTATGTAAGCATTATGGTTAATTTTACGTGTCAACTTGACTGGACCAAGTGATACATAGATTAAACATTATTTCTGGGTATGTGGTTAAGGGTGTCTCCAGATGAGATTAGCATTTGAATCAGCGGACTCAATAAAGTAGATTGCTTTTCCCAATGTGGTGTGTATCATCTAATCGATTAAGGGCCTGTACAGAACAAAGAGGTAAAGGAAGGGAGAATTCACCCCTCTTGCTTCTTGCTTTCCTGCTTGAACTGCAAGACTGGTCTTCTGCCCTTTCACCCTGTGCTCCCTTTGTTCTCAGGCCTTTGGACTCAGATTGGAATTATACCATCAGCTTTCCTGGGTCTCCAGGTTGCAAACAGCATATACTGGGATATCTCAGCCTCCATAATCACATGAGCCAATTCCTCACAACAAATGTCTTTATATACATATAATATATAAATATTACATGATATTATTATACATAGTTGACTGTAGAATACCATCAGTTTGAACTGCACGGGCCTACTTACATGTGGATTTTTTCAATAAATATACAGTCAGTCCTCCATATCTGTAGGTTTGCAAACTTAATAAGAATCCATGGTGGTTGGCTGAATCCACAGATATGTAGGGCTGACTATGAGACTTGAGCATCCCAGGGTTTTGGTATCCATGGGTAGGTCCCAGAACTGATGCTCTAAGGATACTGTGTATCAACTCTGTGTGTGCATGTGTGTGTGGGGGTATGGGTGTTCCTGTGTGTGTGGGTGTTTGTGTCATGTATTTCCTATTGGTTATGTTTCTCTGGAGAACCTTGACTAATACAATGGCCAAATAAGGCCATTTTCATATAATTTAATCTAAGAATTGAATTGTTTCACTGTATTCAGGATTTCTTCAGAACAAATGTTTGGAATATAGTTCATTTCTGGAAAAAAATTTAGGGGAACAAGTCTACCTAGTACAAAAGTAATATGTACTCTCTCTCTTAGAAAAACAGAACATACATTTAACATTTGAATGAATGATTTTATTGCTTCAAAACTTCAGTCATGTCCTTATCAGAATTCTGTTACAAGCAAACACACAGGATATTTTTTTTTCATACAATGGTATGTTATTCAGCCATAAAAAAGAATGAAGTACTGATACATGTTATAATATGGATGAACCTTGAAAACTTTACACTAAGTGAAACAAGCAAGACCACAAGTTGTATGATTCCATTTATATTAAAATCCATTTATATTAAAAAATTGGACAATAAAGACAGAAAGTAGATTAGTGATTGCCTAGAGTTAAGGATGGGCACAAAGAATCTTTTATGGGGTGATGAAAATGTTCTAAAATTGGATTGTGGTGATGGTTGCACAACTCTAAATTTGCTAAAAGCCATTGACTTGTACACTTAAAATGGGTGAGTTTTATGGCATGTTAATTTTACTTCAATCTGTAAAGATAAAGATTAAACAATAAAAAATAATGTGAAGAACCTTATGAAAATAAGAATATAAAAGGAAAAAAGTACTTTTCAAGTTGAAAATTATGGGGATAAAAATGTCAAAATTAGTGAATCTTCAGAAGCTTAACCCTCATTTCAAGGCTGTGTTTAAGGTCTTCCATAGATATAATCGCGTACGGAAATTTTTTGTGGTCACAAAAACTTTATGAAATGTCACATTATGGGGTGGCCATATTTCTAGTCTTCTTATTTTTGTGTAGTACAAAACATAAAGGAATTCCTCACTGTGATTTTTTTTTTATAAATTCCATAAACTTCATTTCTCCCTTTATTTCCTGTTTCATTATTTTTTTCTTTAAGAAATTTTATTGAGATACAATTGCAATATAATAAACTGCATATATTTAAAGTGTACAATTTGATATTTTTTTCTTATTAGTAATGTATACACAGCAACCCCAATCTCCCAATTCATTCCCCCCCAAAAAACATACAGGATATTACAGTAAAAGTCCACCTCAATATGTAACAATGATAGAGTTTATTTAAAAAATATAAAAATAGATAAAGCAACATTTAAAAGCAAAATGAATACCTATGTGGACCAAAATGAAATTCAAACCTAATACAATAAACAGAGACTAAAGTCATAAATCTACAGGGTTTCTAGGGTAAGAATTTAAAACCTGAATGGTTTGTGTGAAAGAATCCAAGCCAGACACAATTAAGACCAAAAAATTTTCCAAACCTGTATAAATATAATTAAAAGGCAAATAGTAGAGTAAAAGATATTTGTAACTATAAAATAAAGAAAATGGTAAGACCTAGAATATGTAAATAGCTTCTAGAAATCAAGAGAAAAAGAGCAAACAAGTATTTCATTGAAGAGGATCTATTTGAGGCCAATGCATATATGTTTGACTTTAATAATCAAAGAAATGCAGATTAAAACAGTAAATTATTAATGAAATCCAACAAGAGAGGCAAAAATTAAATTTCTCATAGAAATTTTCAAGGAAGATGGGGGAAATTGGATCTTGCATATATTTCTAGTAGTAGTAGAAATTAAAAAAAATATACTTTGGAAGACACTTTTGCCAAATTTAGAGAACATTTAAAATATGCTTATCCAGTAATTCTACTTCTAGGAAGACATTTTCATATGCACACAAGAAACACATATAAATGTGTTAATGTCAGAAACAATCTTAGAATATAAAACTGCATATGTATATTGGTAAGACAAAATATTACATAAGTTAAAATTATTGTACTATATTTAAATAGATAGTATTTTTATTTATCAAAGAAGATACATTTTTAAATTTCAGTGTTGAGTGAGAAAGAGACATTGAAGAACAATGCGCTTAATTTGTTATCATTTATGTAAATTTTAAAACACTAATAATTTTTTATAAATTTTATATATATATCTTGTAAGAAAAAATGTATCAAACATAGATTAAAGAGATAATTCTATTTATGGTAACAGTTTCTTCCAAAAGGAGAAAAGTTAATAGGATTGTACTGCACAGAAATAAAGGGAAAGTTGAGTTGAATTTCTATATACATTCAAAAAGTATGGACTTCCTAGGTGGCACAGTGGTTAAGAATCCGCCTGCCAATGCAGGATGCACAGGTTTGATCCCTGCTCCAGGAAGATCCCACATGCTGCAGAGCAACTAAGCCCGTAAGACACAACTATTGAGCCTATGTGCCGCAACTACTGAAGCCTGTGTCCCTAGAGCCTGTGCTCCGCAATGAGAAGCCACTGCAATGAGGAGCCCGCACACCCCAATGAAGAGTAGCCCCTACTCGTCACAACTAGAGAAAGCCCATGTGCAGCAACGAAGACCCAACACAGCCAATAAATAAATAAATAATTTTTAAAAAGTATTATCAAATGTTATGTTTTATGTTTTCTTTTCTATATGCATTTGCTTTTCAATTTTTCAAGCTACACATTTTGTTTTTTATGTATTTTTTAAAGTTTTTTCTAATTTCTTTCATTTTACTCATATTTCCCTCAATTGACTCTTAATTTAAGATTCTATGACATTTATATTCTTGTCATTTCCCTTTGATTTCATTTTAATTTTCTCCAGCCTATGAGTTTTTTCAATCTTCTTGAGTAGTTAGTTATTAAATTTTCTTTTCTTTTAGTTTTTTATTTTAATTTAAGTCTTTATTGGATTTCATCTTAAAATATCATGAGAGAAAAATAAAACTTGGGAGAGTTTTCAAGTTAGTCACATACCAGGGCTTACATTCATAAACTTTGAGAAAGACTGCTTATGATACATAATTTGAATTATATCCTAACAAGAGAGACAGAGAGTATATAAAAATCAGTAGCTTAAGTGGCTTTTCCAATAAGAAAGGAACTACTCAAAGTTTACTCTTTAGCACATATGTATACAATGCATATTTCTACAGACTACTTTTTAAAAATTTTCATAAATAAATTAGGACATTCCTTTATGTAGTCTAATAGACTAACAGAGATAAAGACTTCCAAATTATATTCTACCTACTAATTTATATTTTTTGAATAATCTTAGGAATATATTTTATTTTTTATAAATTTCAAACTATTTGTACATAATCCTTTTTGTTTGTTTTTATTAAGCCCATGGAATTATTTTCCTTGGGTCCAAATATTTGCATGACATCTTATTCTTACTCACCACTTTGCAAACTGTAGTACAAAAGTAAAAACTATTTTTTTGGGGTCACTCAATATATTTATTATAAGTGGCTTTTAGTATGTTTACAAAGTAGTATATGATTAACTCATTAGATATACTATCAATAGAATAGAGCCACTATTTAATCTTGGACTCTGGCAGAATATCAAGCTAATCAAATCACTATTTGAGCTACAATTCAAATACAACTACCAGTTATATCTTCTTATGTTTTCCCATTTAGGCTCCTAGGTTTCTCAAATTTCCTTTCAACATAAAGCTGTTTTCTTGGCTTCTCTCACTGTATTTTTCTAGAATGTCCCCTGAAATCAAATCTGGAATATTATCTCAGAACAGGTGCTGTAGTAGTCTCTCAAAATAATTCTACTAAATCTTAATTTTATACTAATCCATATGCTCTCCACAATGCATCCATATTAAATGTTAATCATGTGACTTGAGAATAGATTTGTCTCTTTGAACAAGATATTCTTCACTTTTGTTTTCTAATCACAAACGCCATCATCTTAGATCTTGGTGACATATATAAAATTCTACTCATCTCATTTTAAAATTTGCACTTCTCTTTTAAACTCACAATTATTATTCCTGGCCTCCCTTCTTTATTTTTCACAACTAAAAACTATTGCACTTCTTCTATGGTATGTATTTGTAGTATCCGCTAAAGTTTTTTATTGATCTGGTTATGTCTCACTTTTCTCTTCAAATATATGTTTCTAATCGTCTCAGTACATAATCCATATTTTCCTACGAGCTCACTTTTTTAGATAGCAAAATCCATAGAATCCAATCTTATTTATGGTATCACCTGATACACCACTTATGCTTTTTCCTTTCTGAAAACATCAACCAAAGAAGAGATGAAAAAGCCACAAGTGTTCGATCCATAAATGAGACTTCAAAGCTTGGCTCAACATTTATTCCCATACAAATCAACAAAACACTGGTTATGTTCAATAAGTGTGATGAGACTCCAGCTCTTCAGCCTTGTGTTTCAGATGTCTATTCATATTACTAGCAGATCTATCTTTCTAAAACAGAACTCTATGTCAGTGCCTGTAAAGACACATATAGGACCATAAAGCACTCCCTATACCTATCTCATTTTGCTCTCATTTTATGCTTTAAATTTTTCTTGACCAGTTTACCTAGAGTGCAAAGTAATTTTGCAATCATAAACCATGCCTTATTCTAATTTGTACATCCCTCACACTTAGAATATACTAATTACTTTTAAAATTCTGTGGTCTTTGAATGTTCAGTACATTTTGACAGCATCTTGAGTATTGCTTTATATTGTTTATAAGATGTATTCCTAAGTCATTCCTAAAATACCATACAAGAAATGAAATCAATACTATCCAATTATAGGTTCTGGTCATGGTCATAGTTAAATCACCCTATGTATAAAATTGTGTCACTAACAATATTTCTCTGGACAGAGAACAGTAACGTAGTTCTATTTCTGTTAACACCTGTTTTTCTGTGACTGGCATAGAGTATTTTTGAAAAAAGAAATAAATGAGTGAATGAAGCAGAATGAAGTGAATAAATGGGAAGATATGAAGCACATGAGATGACGTTCTTTCCTTAAAAATCCCAATTTGCTCTCTACAAGAAGATGCTCATTTATTGTTCTAGTTATGCAGAATTTCTTGGTTTTATCTTCTTCCTATGTCTTTTGTTCCTTCTCTTAGCAACTCTGCAACCTAAAAATTATTAAAATCATATGACTTCAAAAAGTTTATGGTTTGTGTATGCAATTAAAATATGATATAGAATCTACAACAAAGAACAGCAGAAGTAGAGCACTGTTTAAACTCACTTCAGGAAGCCCAGGAAATGCTTCACAGAGATAGAATGTTTAAGCAGTATCCTGATTAAGAGCTTCCCAGGCAGTTCAGAAAGCACAGACAGCCCATGTATACCAAATGGCATGTGCAGTGGGGCAAAGGGGGAGGCATTCAATGACTATAATCAGTTCTGAATTACCAGAAAGCACTTGTGAAATAAGGAAAGAACAGGTTCCACAGATGATAAGGGGTCAAAGTCATAAAGAAACTAAAGAGGTTTAACATTACTTTAGGTGATGAGGAGCTTTGAACTTTTTTTAAACATGGAGTGACATTATTAGCTTTATATTTTAGAAAATAACTCAAGGGAAAGTACACATGGTGGAATGAAGAAGGGAGAGTTTAAACACAGATTGCTCAGTTGAATATGATAAAAGCTTGAACAAAGAGCCTGAAGACAGATGACCAAATTGTGTGAACTATGTATAAATAAATGCAAGAAGACACTGAGAGGAAAGTACAAACTATACTACAATTATAGTAAAGCAGAGGCAACTTGTAAGTTTTTCTTGATTTCTTATAAACTCTACATTGTCCTCAGATATGTTATTAATACTATTTCTTACTATAGTTAACTTCCATCCATTTCACATAATTATGAATTGACTTACCAGAAAATACTTCATTTATTCAGAATTCACATTTCCAGACATTTGATACCAAGAAACAATAAACGCATTTAGGAATTTAAGAGTCAGAGAAGACAATGGGAATGATCATGAAATCTATGGGTCCTAGCATAAATTTGGTGTTTGTGTCCTACATGCTCGAAGTGCAGCTAGAAAGGTGGCATAAGCTCATACTCACCTGGGAATGAACACCCGGTGTTCCAAGAGAGCAGGATTTCTGACAAGCTTGTTCTCAGCCTAGCTGAGATGTGAGGAACCTAATTATTCACTTCTCTTGTCCTCTCAAATTTGATACCAAATGAGGACTAACAGTCAGAGACATGAACACTAAATTAACATAAATATGTGTCCATTCGTCCTGACATTTGTCCCCAGAATTAACCTTATCCTCCCAATCTCAGATGGATCTAGACAACTGTAGAGCTTTTGCTGGCCCTGAGCCTACTGCTATAGGTTTACCGCTGAGAGGAGTGGAGGAATTGGCACAGTGAGGACAAGAACTCCAAAAGAAAGAAATCAGAGGAGACTGAGTAGCATACAATCAGTTCCTTCTTCAAACACGTCTTCATTAGGAGGAAATAAGTGAGATGGGAGAGAGCTGGAGAAATATTTATCTTTGAAATTTTGGGAGGTAGAAGATATGTGGGTCCCTCTATATCCAGTGGTTTTCAATCAGGAGTCACAATCCCAACCCCCCAGATAAATTTGAATACATGCAAAGGCAAGTTATACTTCTCTTTTGACTGGGAAATGCCATTGACATTTGTTTTCTGAAACAGGAAATGTTAAACATCCTCCCATATAGAGTATAGACTGACAAAATAAAAACTTGTCCTGACCAAACTGCTAGGGGTACCTCCACTGAGAAACACTATTGGAACCTAACTCTGAAAGGTCCTTTAGTCTCATTAAAAACCACAAGCTCTTTATTTTCTTTGCAAAATATTATGTATACAAAACACTATTTTTTTTCCTGTATTTGATGGCATGTTTGAACTCTCTTCCTGTGAACTAGATGTGTTATCAGAGATGTTAAAAAATCTTGTAATCAATTTACTTACAGAAGTGTTTTTATTATATATTTACAATTAAGGTCATTTTAAGCACATGTAAAATAATTCAAAAATGTGCTTCTGAGATATGGAGGTTTTAATATGAGCTGAATAGAGCATAAAATGAAATCTAAAGGGATGAAAAAGATAAATTCTCAAATTGTATATGATTATAGTAGACTTTGCATAGTCATTTAAAATACCCAGCTAATCAGTAGGAACAGGAGTAAGTATTTTGCAATTTTCTGTGATTGGTTCTACTATACAAATAACTAAAATAAGGTTGTATTGTATATCTGTTATTAAACCTGTATCAAATAGGAATAATCAGCTTTTTTGAAAGTAATAATAATTTACAAAATCCTCTTAAGAAATCTCCTTTAATGGGTACAGCTAAAATAGTTGGATAAGCTGAATTAAATGTTCTTTTCTCTCACTCCTATTCTGTTAAGCTTTCCAGTGTATTTGAGCACTTTCTTGTTTTTGTCTTTAAACTGATCCATATTTTCAATACTTTCTGGGATTGGAGAAGAATTCTCTGCTCTCCGCCCAGTTTTAAAAACTTTTCTTATATGTGTTTCACAGTACTATTGATATTGCCTTCATAACTAGAATTTAAGATAATTTTTAGATGATGTGAAATTAAAATGCCTACTAACATTTAGGATTTGGACAGAGAATTAATATATGTCATATTATAGGAGTCAGGAATTTTAATTTGGTAGATAGCAAAAAACAGACAAGTCTAAAATATCTCTAGCATATTACCTGAAGAGGATAACAAGTCAAGGAAACACCTTTATGGGTTAATGAGAAAGTTCACTACTTAGTAAATGAAAGCTGTTTATCAAAAGCTTCAAGTATAAAAGAAAAATAATGAAAAGTCACATAGATGAAAGAATGTGAAGATAACTAAGAAAATATATGAGAAGTTTAAAAATTTTTTAGTAAAGTTAGAAATAAGTTAATATATAATAAAAATTTATCTTGAAATAACACTAAAATGTCTATCATCTTGCATATTTCACCTTCACTTCACTATACATCTTTAAGATCATATACTAAAGAACATGAAAAAATAGTAATAAAAGTAAAAATTAGGTTTACAACTTTTTAGTATATATGTATGTGTGTGTCATATCATTAAATTTACCCAGAAGCAGATGGCAAATTGATGTTATAAATAATAATTATTTTGATAAAGTGTGGACTGGAAAAGCAGTATTAAAATGACACACAGATTCTTCTATTCAAAGATTTATTGATTTACTATTAAAATATAAAGTTATAATTCATCAGATTCTGGTGATTTAATAAGTTAAGATACATACAAAAAGCTAATAAATAGCTTCAAAAAATTCTGTGGATAAAGCAAGTCCCACATTTATGTACACACATATATATTTTTAAATATCTAAATTAGAGAAATGAGGATGGCATCAAAAGTGTCCATCAACATAATCTTCCTAAATGTAATATTATCAAATGGCTCCAAGTAACATAACTAGATATGTGCAGTTTATGCCCACACTCTCTTAAAATTAAATTTGTCTGTTTATCTGCTATGAAATTTTGTCCCCTGCAGGGGGGATAGGTAACAATTTAACTGTTATGATCCAGTGTTTATATTTGTTATTGCATTAAGCATCATATTTGAGGAATATGTAAGACATTTTTATTTCTTTCTCTATTCTGAGATCATCACTAGAAATGACAACGGGTATGTATACTTCCAAAATCATAATAGAAGTTACTCATGACTTGCAAAGTTTTTATACTAAAAAGTAAAAGACATATAAGTTTCTATAACAAGAAAATTAGAAAGAAGTAAAATTGCAGCATTTTTGTAAAAATAAATCATTTTTAGCAATTTAATCTTCCATGATACAACAGAAAGCCTCAGAGACCCAAGGAGCAGTAATAGATTTAATCCACCTAGATATGTTTGTTTAGAGTTTCATATAGACTGGACACCTCGGAGAATTAAATTCCTTAGTTGAATACCACTGAAGCAGTCACTATTGGCCAAGGTCAACTGATATGTTGGGACAACTGGTCCATCTAGATATTCTTAAACTAGTTTCTGCCAGCTTTCTCAGTGGGGATTTATTCATTGGGTGGTTTTTACTTATGTAAGAGATTTAGGATATTCTTCTCATATTCAGATTTAGAAAATCTTCATAACTGTAGATTTTTTAAATGTATTTTTAAAGGTATCCATTTAGTCCACAATCATAGGAAAGTATTTTATATCCACTGTATAAGTCCACACCCCTACCATGGTCTTGGCTTCCCAAATCAATTCAATATTTCTAGCAAAATCAGTATAATCCAAAGTGTCTAGAGACCTACCACCTTTTATTATTATTCACTGTATTTAAACTAAAAAAGAAAAAAAAGAGTTTGCACCCCTCACCCTCCACCTCTGTCAGCCATCAATCTGTTCTCTGTATTTATGAGCTTGTTTGGGTGTTTGTTTTTTTTTAGATTTCACACATAAGTGAGATTATACTGTATCTGTCTTTCTCTCTCTGACTTCTCTTGCTTCGCATAATGCCCTTGAGATCCATCCATGTTGCCACAAATGGCAAGATTTCATTCTTTTTATGGCTGAATGATATTCCAGTGCATGTGTGCATGTGTGTGCATGCGTGTGTGTGCATGCGCACGCTCACAGTTTCTGTATCCATTCATCCACATTCATCCATCAACGGACACTTTGTTTCCATATCTCAGCTAATGAGAAAAATGCTACAATAATCAGGGGAGTGCAGCTATATTTTTGATAATCCTGTTTTCATTTCCTTTGGCTAACATCTAGAAGTGGGACTGCTAGATCATATGGTAGTTCTATTTTATAATATTTTGAGGAACATTTCATACTTTACCATAATGGCTACACTAGATTACATTCCTAGATTACATTCCTACCAACAGTGCACAAGTCCCTTTTCTTCACATTCTCACTAATACTTGTTATTTCTAGTTTGTTTGTTTTGAAAATAGCCATTCTAACAGGTGTGAAGTGATATCACATTTGTAATTCTGATTTGCATTTCCCTGATGATCAGTGATATTGAGCATCTTTTCATGTACTTATTGGCAATCTATGTGTTGTCTTTAGAAAAATGCCTATTTAGATCTTCTGCTCATTTTATGATAGGATTGTTTATTTCCTTTTTGGTACTGAGTAGTATGAGTTCTTTATATATTTTGGATATTAGCCCCTTATCAATATATGATCTGCAAATATCTTCTCCCATTTCATTTTGTTGATGGTTTCCTTGGCAGTGCAGAAGCTTTTTAGTTTGATGTAGTTCTATTTGTTTATTTTTGCTTTTGTTGCTTTTGCTTTTGGTGTCAGATTCAGAAGATCATCGCCAAGACCTACATCAAGAAGCTTAGCACTTATGTTGTCTTCTAGGAGTTTTATGGTTTCAGGTCTTATGTTCAAGTTTTTAATCCATTTTGAGTAATTTTTGTGTATGGTGTAAGACAGTGGTCCAGTTTCATTCTTTTGCATGTGGTTGTCCAATTTTTACAACACCACTTACTGAAGATACTGTCCTTTCTCCATTGTTTATTCTTTGCTCCTTTGTGATAAATTAATTGACCATTCATGTGTGGGTTTAATTTTGGGCTCTGTGTTTTGTCCCATTGATCTAGGTGTCTGTTTTTATGTCAGTATCATAATATTTTAATTACTACAGCTTTGTAATAGAGTTTGAAATCAAAGAGTGTGATGCTTCCAGCTTTGCTATTCCTTCACAAGACTTCTTTGGCTATTTGGGGTCATTTATGGTTTCACAAAAATTTTAAGACTTTTTTTTGTTATATTTCATGAAAAATGCCAATGGAATTTTGATAGGAATTGCACTGGATTTGTATATTGTAGTATGGACAATTTAATAGTATAAATTTTTCCAATCCATGAGCATGGGATATCTTTCCATTTATTTTTGTCTTCTTCAACTTCTTCCATTAATACCTTGTAGTTTTCAACATGCAAAGTCTTTCACCTCCTTTTTTAGATTTATTCCTCGATTTTTTATTCTTTTAAATGCAACTATAAATGAGATTTTAAAAATTTCTCTTTATGATAGTTTGTTATTAGTGTATAGAAATGTAAAAGATTTTTTTTATTGAAGTATAGTTGTACAGTATTATATGTTACAGGTTAAAATGCAGTGATTCACAATTTTTAAAGTTATATTCTATTTATAATTATTATAACATATTTTCTATATTCACTGTGTTGTACAATATATCCTTATAGCTTATTTTACACCTAATAGTTTGTACCTTTAAACCCTTACCCCTATAGTGCCTCTCCCCACTGGCAACCACTAGTTTGTTCTCTAAATATGTGTCTGCTTCTTTTTTTGTTATATTAACTAGTTTGTTGTGTTCTTTAGACTCTACATATAAGTCTTTCTCTGTCTGACTTATTTCACTTAGCATAAAGCCCCTCCAAGTCCATCCATGTTGCTGCATATGACACAGTCTCATTCATTTTTATGGCTGTGTAGTATTACATTACATATATATATATATTATATAAAGAAGATCTTTATATTATATATATATAATATAAAGAAGATCTTCTTTATTCATTTCTGTCAGTGAACATTTAGGTTGAGTCCATATCTTGGCAAATGTAAATAATGCTGCTATGAACATTGGGTTGCATGTGTCTTTTTGAATTAGTGTTTTTGCTTTTGTTTCTGCTATATACCTAGGAGTGGAATTGTTGGATCAAAACACTAAAACCATAGGCCTGGTTCTTCATACTGTTTTCCATAGTGGCTGCCCCAATTTACATTCCCACCAACATGTAGGAGGGTTCCCTTTCCTCCACATTTTGCCAAAATTTGTTGTGTTCTTTTTGATGATAGCCATCTGACATATGTGAGATATCTTTGCAAATTCAATGACTTTGTTGATTAGTTCTAACAGTTTTTAATAAAATCTTTAGGGTTTTCTGTATGTAATACCATGTCATTTGCAAATAGTGACAGTTCTACTTCTTCCTTTCAAATTTGGTAGCCTTTTATTTCTTTTTCTTGCTAACTGCTCTGGCTAGGACTTCCAATACTACATTAAATAAAAGTGGCAAGAGGAGGCATCAGTATCTTGTGCCTGATCTTACAGGAAAAGTTTTCAGCTTTTTCCCATTGATTATGATGTTAGCTGTGGTCTTATCATATGTGGCCTTTTTTATGCAGACGTACATTCCCTCTACACTCACTTTGTTGAGAGTTTTTACCGTAAATGGATGTTGAATTTTGTCTAATTTTTTATCTGCATCTCTTGATATGATCATATGTTTTTTATCCTTCCTTTTGTTAATGTGGTGCATCACACTGGTTGATTTGCCCATTTTGAACCATCCTTGCATTCATGAGATAAATCCCACTTGATGATGTTGTATGATCCTTTTAATGCATTGTTGAATTAGGTTTGCTAACATTTGGATGAGGATTTTTGCGTGTATATTCATCAGGGATATTGGTTTATAATTTTATTTTATTTTGGTATCCTTGTCTAGTTTCTGTATCAGAGTAATGCTAGCCTTGCAAAATGAGTGTGGAAGAGTACTCTCCTATTCTATTTTTTTGGAAGCATTTGAGAAGGATTGGTATTAATTCTTCTTTGAATGTTTGGTAGTACGAGGGAAGCCATCTGGTCCTAGAATTTTGTTTGTTAAGAGTTTTTTGATTTCTCATTCAATCTAATAATCAGTCTGTTCAGATTTCCTGTTTCATCATAATTCAGTGTTGGCAGGTTGTTTGTTTCTAGGAACTCATCCATTTCTTCTAGGTTGTTCAATTTTTTTGGCATATAATTGTTTATAGTAGTATCTTATAATCCTTTGTATTCTTGTGATATTGGTTATAACATATCTCCTCTTTTATTTATGATTTTATTTGGATTATTCCTCTTTTTTTTTCTTGGTATTTCTAGCTAGAGGTTTGTAAATTTTATTTATCTTTTCAAAGAACCAGGATTTAGTTTCATTGATCTTTTCTATTGTTTTTTAGTCTCTATTTCATTATTTCTGTTCTAATCTTTGTTAGGTTCCTTCCTTTCACTGACTTTGGGCTTTGTTTATTCTTCTTTTTCTTTCACTCCCTCCTTAAGGGGCAAAGTAAGATTGTTTATTTGAGCCTTTTCTTGTTTATTGAGATAGGCATTTCTTGTTATGAACTTCCCTCTTAGAGCTGCTTTTGCTTCATGCCATAAACTTTGGTTAAGTCTGATCCAGTTGTAAAGGTCAACAGTATCACTCTCCCTCACCCATACTTTGTGGTTTTAAGTGTCACATTATATGTCTTTTTATTTTGTGTATCCCTTAACTAATTCTTGTATCATAGTTATTTTGACTACTTTTTCTTTTAACCTTTATACTAGCTTTATAAGTGATTAATCTACTACCTTTACTACGTATTTACCTTTCCAGAGATATTTATTCTTTTATATGCATTCTTAATACTATTTAGCACCCTTTCTCTTCAGCTTAAAGAATTCCCTTTAACATTTCTTGTAAGGCTAGTTTAGTCATGATGAACTCCTTTAGATTTTGCTTGCCTTAAAAACTCTTTTATTCTTTCTCAATTCTGAATGATTATTCTGTTGGGTAGAATGTTCTTGGTTAAAAGTTTTGTTTTCTGTTTTTTGATGTTTTTTCTCTTTCAGCACTTTAGCTAAAATGTGCTACTCCCTTTTGTCTTGCAAAGTTTCTGCTGAAAAATCTGCTGATAGTTTTATGTAGATTCCCTTGTACATAATAACTTGTTTTTCTCTTACTGCTTTTAGTATTCTCTCCTTGTCTTTAATTTTTAACATTTTAATTATAACATGTCTTGGTATGGGTATCTTTGGGTTCCTCTTATATAACACTCTCTGGGATTCCCAAGTCTGGGTGTCTTTTTCTTTCTCCGAGTTTGGAAAGTATTCAATCATTATTTCTTTAAATAAGACTTCTGCCCCTTTCTCTTCTCTTCTTTCCCTGGAAGCCCTATGATGCAACTGTTAGTCTGTTTGATCAATGACAAAAGTCACTTTTAATATTTTTTTATTTTTGCTGTTTTGATTGAGTTTCACTGCCTTGTCTTTTCTTTGAGTTGACTGAACATTTTTTTTTCTTTTTCTGTTTCATCTAGTCTGCTGTTGAACACCTCTAGTGAATTTTTTAGTTCAATTATAGTATTCTTCAGCTCTATGACTTCTACTATTTGGTACTTTCTTATATTTTCCATCTCCTGTGAAGTTCTCACTGTATTCATTCATTCTTCTCCCCAGTTTCATGAGCATTTTTATGACAATTACTTTGAACTCTTTATTAGGTAAATTATTTATCTCTGTTTTATTACTTTTTTTCCCCCTGAGGTTTTATCATGCTCTTTCATTTGGAATGTATTCCTCTGTTTCTTAATTTTGCTTGTCTCTCTGTGCTGGTTTCTCTACAGTAAATGAAGCATGTCTCTCAGTCTTGAAGGAATATCCTCATGCAAAAGATGAACACTGTGTATAACAAAGGGAGTTCAACTCGAGGATGGAAGATGCCTTAGAGGACTGGGACGGGAAGGGTGGGGGGGACTCGAGGAAGGGTGGGGGGGAGTCAAGGGAGGGAGGGAATATGGGGATATGTGTATAAAAACAGATGATTGAACTTGGTGTACCCCCAAAAAATAATAAATAAGTAAATAAAATTAAAAAAAAAAAAAGATGAACACTGTCATTCAACCCTGCCTCAGCTCTCAATTGTCTCTCAAACCTTTGTGCTTGTCAAGCAGACGATTATATTTGTAGTAGCTCACAGTATTTGAAGGTGTTCCCAGGTTTATAACTGTCCCAAAGGGGAGGATCTCAGCATTTATATTCAGGTTGACTGGAAGTCAGACCATCAGGCATCAAGTTTTTAAAAGTATGCAAATATATACAGTTCTGCGGGACTGTAAGCGTAGCTCATCTCGCTACCAGAACCAGGTGATCTGGAGGTGTCTTTTGAGCAGCAGTCACAAAAACCAGGGCTCAGATGAGTATATAAGCTCCTTTCTGGGTGATATGAGCACGCTGAACAAAGCAGAGGGAGAGACCCAGGATGGTGTCCACAGCCTATGTTCCTTAAGAACAGCTCCATACCACTAGATATGTGCCAAACCTGAAGCCTGCTTCTCAGACTGAAGCTCCAGGACAAGCAAGAGGTCTCTTTCACAGAAAGACCGGGATGTGTGATTCAGCGTGCCATCCATGCTGTGCCCTGGGGATTGTAGCTTGCCGAGAACTGTCTCTCCAATTGCCATAGTCCTGTGGGGCCCCCAGATGCAAGCCCTAGCCACCAGACAATCAAGAGCTATTCTTAGGCACCAGCTGCAAAAACTGAAGCACTAGATATAAAAACCAGAGCACCAGACATGTGTAAAGCCTCTCTCAAGGAGACACTGGCACTCTGGAGTATGGCAGAGGGTGAGAGCAAAGAAAATGCCTGCCTCAAAGGTCTCCGGAAAGGATTAAGATCAGCCCCTAGACGTGTCATTAGAAGCCTGTCCCTTAGGCTACAGTCATAAAGATTAGCTAATGGGTCTTCTTCACAGAAACACCAAGCTCCTGGGTCAGTTGCCGCTTGGGGTGGTAGCTGTTAAAGAACACTTTTTCTGTTGGTTAGAGTCCTGAGGGACCCATAAGCATAAGCCCCAGTAGCCACCAGAGCCAGGTATTGTAGAAGTGTCTCCTGGCAGCAGTTGCAAAAATCAGGTGCCAGACAAAGGTACGTTGAAGCTCCCTTCTGGGTGACATGGATTATTACAGTCCCATGTGACCAGAAACATAGGCTCCCTGGTCTCCAGATGCAGAGGAACAAGAGGCATCCCCAGTAGCCACAAAAATCAGAGTACTAGGTACATATAAAAGCTTCTTCTGGGACATACTGGTGGTCTGGAGCACAGCAAAGAGAGAGTAAATAGGGTACATGCCAGTCTCTATCCCTGAGGGTGTTCCAGGAGGCTCCTCAGTGTGTGTGTTAAACTCAATGCCTGTCTCTCGGTCACACACGTTAATGTAAGCAGATGAGTTTCCTTCACTTCAAATGTTGGTGCAATTGGCTGCTCTGAGCTGGGCCCTGGTGCAGGTGAATCTGAGCACCTGAGCCCTAAAGTGGTTTCTTAGATCACTATAGTCTTATGGGTCTTGGGACACAAGCCCCATTGGTTCTCAAAGTTAGTTTTCAGGGCTCACCTCTCGAGTATATGTCTTAAAAGTTGAAATTCTCAGTGTGGGATGAGAACATTTCATTCCTCAGGGAGAAGCTCTGGGTTTTGAGTTTCTTCCTGGTTGTGGGTCGCTGTGCCAGGAGTAAGGTTTATGGCAAGATTGTGGCTCAGTCTCTCCCACTGACTTCTTTTTTCTTCTCATTTCCAGATCTGTAGCCATCACTAGATTTTTAAAGAGGAAATTGTTCCATATGTAGCTGTAGACTCAGTGTGTCCATGGGAAGAGGTAAGTTCAGGATCTTTCTATGTTGCCATCTTGAACTGACATTCTCCCTACCACCTTTGATAAAGCTCAGGTCCAAGAGAATAACTGAAAAGCCTTTTGGGGATGCCGGTGATGATGCACATGTTCACACTAGATTTTCTGTTAAAGAAATTCATGCTGTTTGGGAAGTTTCTTATGTTTCACATGTGTACATCCTTACTTACATCACATGTCTTGAGCTATTGCTTTGTCACAGGACTTGACAGAAGTTTGTTAGGTTGGATAAAAGAATCTACTGGGACTAGGGCTATTTGAAGACCATTAGCTAACAACTGTTTATTGCTGGTCCTCACTTGAAGGTATAGGAAAAGTCGCAGGAATATTTGACATATTGTTAAACAAGTTGCAGAGCAGTGTAGGTGTTATCAAACTTGGATGGTGAGTTAGATGAGGTGTGAGTTACTAGTTATGGGCAATTACTAGTCATGTTGGTAACTAAACAGAAAATGAAATATTGGTCTTTCCCCACAGATAGTTTGAGAAGCACTGTCTTTGATAATAGTGGTTTGATTTAGGGATGCCACATGCTAGTCTAAATATTTTAAGTCTATTTCTAAATGGAATATTAATATAAAGAGTAAACAATCTGATATGAGAAGTTGGTGGGGGGAGGTAAGCCAAATCTAAATATGATGCTAAAATACAAACAGAAATGGTTTGCCTTAATAGGCATTTTTGAAGAGTTGTTAAAATTTTAATGTTTTATAAATAATATATTATTAAATATTTGTTGAATATATTTATGGCTCATTTAAACAGAGTGCAGTTTTTTTTGCTTATATGTGGAACTTGTTAAAGATGAAAAGTAGATGGGGCAAAATACTATTTTTATGGATGACCTGAAGCTAAGTATATGTTATTTATTTTCTATAATCCTTATCTCAACTGATCACTGTGCCAGAATCTTTCATAACATTCCATTTCAAATATCTAAAAGAAAGGTCTTGAGTTTATAGAAGAGATACACTCATTGCAGAGATATGATAATGGCATCTATATGTTACTTTAATAATAACAAATAACTTTTACCTGTGTTATTCCATATGATTCTCACAGAAATTCTGCAATACAAGGAAGGACTTATTTCCATTTTTCTGGAGGAAGAAATTTTCACTATGTGACTGGTGAGACTAAGGCACAAAAGGAAATGGTTGAACAAAACAGGCAGCCAACAAGTTGACATATACACATCAGAACATCAAACAACAGCAGAATACATGTTTGTCAAGCCCTCATGGAACAGCAAGATGGAGAATATCCTGGGCCGTGAAATAAACCTCAAGAAATTTAAAAGAACTGAAATCATGCAGAGTATATTCTATGATAATAATTGAATAGCTTAACATATGAATTAGCATTTCTGTTTCAATAACAGAAAGGCTACAAAATATGTGAATGCTTGGAAATTAAGCAAATACACTTTTAAATATTCTATAGGTCAAAGGAGAGGTCTCATATAATTTATAATAAATTATGAAATATATGGAACTGAATGGAATGAAAATACAACATATCAAAATATATGAGATCCAGCTAGAGTAGCCTGGAGAGGAAAATATACAATACTGAACATTTGTCTTTAAAAAGAGAAAAGGTCTCATTTCAACAATCCAAGTTACCACCTCAAGAAACTAGAAGGAAAAATAAACCTAAAACAAGCAGAGAAAAATAAAATTACATAAGAAAAATCAACTTCATTATATATCATTCCACTTATATAATGTTCTTGAAATGAATGAAAATAATTGAGAAAAAAACCTATAAGACAAAAAAGCTGATTCTTCCAAAAATATCAAGAAAATTGGTAAAGCAAGAATGACAGAAGAGACACACCATCAATAGCAGGAATGAAAACAGAGGCTAGTGCCATAGATTTTGAAGCCAATAAAAATTATAAGTTAATAACATAAACGACTTTATTTTCATAAATATGACAACTTAAAAGAAAAGAACCAAGTAGTTAAAAACCACAAAATATCAAAACTCAACCCAGATGAAACAGACAACCTGAATAGTTCTATAATCAATAAAGACACTTGATTTGTAATTAAAAACTCCTGAAAAACAAACATCCAAGTTCACATGATTTCACTGAATAATTCTGCCCAATACTTAAAGAAAAATTAAAACCAGTCTTACGTAATCTGTTCCAAAAAATATGAGAGGGAATACTTCTCAACCCATTTTATGAGACTAATTTGATACCAAAACCAGGCAAAGACAGTAACAAAAAAAGAAAAATTACTATCTCATGAACTAAGACCAAAACAATCATCAACAAAATATAGCTAATCAAACCCAGGAAAGAATAAAAAGAATTATACAGCACGACTAAGTGGGATTTATTTTTCACATGCTAGAATGTTCGGCATATGAAAAATCAATTAATGTAACCTAAGATAACAACTAAAAAGAAAAGCCATTTTTCTATGAATTGATGCATAAAAAGCATTTGACAAAACTCAACACACATTCAATACAGAAAATCTCAATAAATTAAGAATAGAGGAAAACTTCATTAATTTGATAAAAAATATTTACAAAAATCCTACAACTAACATCATACATCAATGGTGAAAGACAGTGCTTTCCATCTAAAATTGAAATCTAAATGTCCACCCTCATTCTTCTTAGTCTACATACTACTGGAAGTTCTATCCAAATCAACAAGGCAAAAAACAAACAAACAAATAAGTAAAATGCATACAGATTGTAAAAAGTAAATTCTATTTGCAGATGACATGTTTGTCTACGTAACAAGTCCCAAAATATCTACAAAATCTTTCCCAGAAATAATTAATGAAGTCAGCAAAGTGGCAGGACTCAAGTTCAGTGTGAGGCTTAGTGAAAAGGGTAATCTCAAAATGTTATATTCTGTATGATTCCATTTATAGAATAAAAATTATAGATGTGGAGAAGAGATAGTAGTTTTCAAGACTCTATAGGGTGGAGAGGAAGAAGGTGGTAGTGGCTATAAAAGTGTAGCAAAAAGGATCCTTGTAATAGAACTTTTCTGCATCTTGACTGTGGTGATGATCACACAAATCTATAAATGTGATAAAATTATGCATGAGTAAATACACACACACAGGCAGACACACATATACCCACACATGAGTAAATGTAAAATGAGCGAAATCTTAGAAAGACTAAGATTGGTCTGTACCAATGTTAATTCCCTGGAAGGTGTTACAATTGGGGGATAGTTATATCTGGTTACTCTGTATCATTTCTTACAAGTGCGTGTGAATTTACAGTTACATGAAAGTTAAAAGTCAAAATATAAAGGAAAATATTTTGTCAACTTTTGCAGAGTTGCTGAGAGATGAAGGAATAAATGAAACCCATGTTTTATCGCTTCTACACTGACTCTCATCCCTTTGCAATGGAAAGGGCTTACGATAGATAGTGATATAAAATTTTAAAAAGTTGTCATTATTACTAGTTATTTGCCTGAACCAATGTTATTTTTATGAATTCTTATAAGTAACTGAAAAGATGTAAATAATATTACAAAATTGTAAAAGTTAAGGAAGCAAAAGCATAGTGGAGCTATAAAGTTGAATCAGTAAGTATTCTTTCCTATGCATAAATATCTTAGAATATGAAAGTGTAACACTGAATGCCATGTGCACAATTCCTGTACCACTGATGCAGTTGTATTTTCTTTCCTTTCTGGACAACATAGAACTATGTATGTTTTTAATTATTAAGAATTATCTTTAATTTGAAAACAGGAAGAGAGAAAATTATCTATGGTACCTGGCTATATCCATTGTCTATTGCTTCTGTAACTAATTACCACAAACTTAGTGGCTTCAACCATACAAATTTATCCTGTACCTACAGTGATCAGAAATGTATCCTACTTGCTAAAGTCAAGATACTGGCTGGGTTGTATTGCTTCCAGATACTCTAGGAAAGTTTCCATTCCTTAGTTTTTCTAGCTCCTAGAGATTGTCTGCATTTCTTGGCTCATGGCCCCTTCCAGAAATAGCATCACTCTGATTTCTGCTTCTGTCATCACACCTCCTTCTTTGATTCTAACCCTCCTGCCTCTCTTTTATGAGGATTCTTGTGATTACATTGGGCCCATCTGTATCATTCAAGGTAGTCTTCCTATCTCAAGATTCACAAATTAATCATATCTGTAAAGTCTCTTTTGCCACCTAAAGTAACATATTTACAGGTTTATGGACATCTTTGAGGGGGCATTGTCCTATCTACCACATGGGTAAGTAGATACTCAATAAAATCTCACATTTCAAAATATAATTTCAAGGCTGGGTCTTCATTGAATCAATTCTATGAAATATTTCATGACTTAAAAGTATATCTCTACCATATATAAAATAGATAAACAAAGAGGTCCTACTGTATAGCACAGGAAACTATATTCAATACTCTGTGGAAAAAAACATAATGGAAAAGAATATGAAAAAGAATATGTATATATATGTATAACTGAATCACTTTGCTGTAAACCAGAAACTAACACAACATTGTAAATCAACTGTACTTCAATTAAAAAAAAGTACATCTCCATGATTCAGCCAGAATGTGGTGTCATATCTCATTCCATGTAGGAGTAAACATTGTGGAGCATATGAATCTGAAATGACAGACAGTTGTTTCTTTAAGTTAAAAAAATTTGTATTGATTGAATCGTATCCTTATAAGTCGATATACTGATAAAACTCTGAATATGTTGGATAATCAGCAGGGAATTTCATAATGTGAAATATTTTCTATTAATAAAGTGAAGGACTGTATAATCTAGCATAAATAAACATATATGGACTAATATCCTTACATAATAGTTTACACAAGATAATTTCTCATTTTGAATGCAACACTGCATAACGTTTAATAATTGAATAATAAAATATTTTCACCCTGAATGATGAATGTGGTATCTGCAGTCATTAAAATTCCAACTTTTATGAATGATTCATAATTCTAATGTAATTACCAAATTTCACCCCTTCCCGGCTTCAAATTAAAAGAAACCATGGATCTTCTTCAATGACAAACTCTTTCACCATATTCCTATGCATCAAATGTTTAAAAACAACTATGATTGTTAACTCTCTTCTGATCATGTGGCTAAAAATTAATGATTTATGAAATACTGGTTTTGCTTCTTCATTTCATTAATAATTAATAATGTGGACCAAAAAAGAAAAAAAAAATGTCCCTAATGTGCCTACTGTAGTGGTTTATACGAATACAATACCTGCATAATAAAAAGTCTGTTATGTATATGAAGTGTATCTATTTGTAAGGATTAGGTACTACAAGCCAGTTGGCATTTCACTCTAGCTCTTTAACCCCTCTTCTAAAGTATTGCAATATATCTGGTTAATGAGGCTCATACTGTTATGAGCTTCTGTTTGTGATTCTATTTGAAGTCAGAGGATTTCCCTGAGGAACCTGGGTTTTGAGCCACATGTCTAAAAAAAATACATTTTGATAGCTTAATCATGTACTGAATATTTTATTAGAATTAAAGGTATTAAGAAATTGGGTCCTATTTTAGTGTTTTGAGCCACACAGAGCCAAATTCATTTACAATTTTATTTAAGATGATAGGCATCTGCATAGAAAAGTATTAAATGTATATAAGAATGTGTATAAAAACAGATGATTGAACTTGATGTACCCCCCCAAAAAAAATGTATATAAGAAACCTAAAATGATTTACAGCATTTTGATCTAATGACAATTGAAGAAACACTCAAATTATTCCTTTTGGTCTGACTTTTCTTACCCATTTACCTCTACAAGATGGTAATGAAGTTAGCTGTAAAATATTTTGTGCTGAGGCTCTAGCCCTCAGGCAACTAAAAAACTTAAGGAATCTCTAATAAAAGAAATTATCTTCATCCTTGGGCCACAGAATTAAGATGTATTTTATTTGCTCAGTTCAGTCCATAATATTTAGGGTTTCATCATTTTGTATTTTTGGAAAATTCAGAATTAAAGGGTTATTCATACAGTTGGTACCAGATAATGTAGCTCCGTATTTTAGAATGTTTATAAAAATACGTCATCCTACACCCATAAATATTTTAAATTGATGACTCCATAGTCTGCACACACATAAAAAGCACGAGCTTGCCAGGCTGAATGAGGAAACAGCGTGGAGGGAAGTAGACTCACCGTGAGTTAAAACAATTCACATTCTAGGACACTTACAGATATTTGTACAAAGGAGGCTCCATTTGCTGGCAAATAAGCAGCTCTCTGGAAACAGCTACAGCAGCACATAGTATGTCCACAGTTGACTTGCTACACTTTAGCATTTACTTCTTGAGGACATTTTAGTTTTTGTTAGTATTACTAATGATTGATTAAATTGGTTCTCTATGGAGAGAACATTCAGCACTACTCAAAAAGAGTGTAAATTGTGCCTCTTCTTTATCCTCCTTTTAATAAACTACAGCCTGCAGCATGATGGCTACTATCTATTTCATTCAGAATCATTAACTTTGGGATATTGACACAGTGGAAAAAATAAAGTGTAGTAAATTCAGTATAACTGAGGATGTAGTAAATGATTTTTGTAAATAAAAATGATACTTTTTTTGGAGGAGGGGATGTCATCATTTTATAATTTTGTATACTCACTACATTGGTAGTTTCTGTTTCAGAGTAATGTTGACATTATCAAATAAATCTAACAGAGGAGGGAAGAATTTTTCTTCGTCTCACTACCAAAGATTGAAATGAACTTTCCCTCTAAGAGCAGATGTTGCCTTTCCTTCATTTCCTTCTTTCCTTCCTTCCTTCCTTAGATCCTTTCTCCTTCCTTTCCCCCCCTCCTCCACTTTCTCCTCCTCTTCCCCTTTATCTTTTTCTTCTCCTTTTTTACTGAAACTTTCCCTTTCTCCTCAGTATTACCAATATCTTTACTCCTAAAGACTTGTCCAGGTATGGTTGATGGGCCCTAATTGTAAACACTGAAATTATTGTGGTGAGTCAAATAAACATAGGTAGGATGAGAAAATATGCTGTGTTGATTATCTAAAACTGTGATCAGATACATAATCGTATCTGCCATATTTTTCAGACTTATAGAATAAAAACTTCTGTTAGTTTTGTTCATAAAAGTTAAGCAAAAGAAGAATCATTTCACATCTCTTAACCAGAAAAAATATTTTCAGACAGAAGACCAAATTTGAGAAAACCAAAATGCATCTGAAAGATCTGCTTATTAGGCATTATAAGCCTATTATGGATCAAACCAGTTTTTTCTTTAGAAAACTAAATAGCACACTTACACATTTAAGATAAAAAGTGGGGTTGATTCATTGATTATTTATCATTGGCTTTATATAGGTAACTTGAAGCCCCATGCTTCACAAAAGCACTTTTTAAAATGCTACTTCAAATAGAGCTTCCTTATATCTATAAATGTAGTGTTTGATATGAATACATGGCATCCATATAAATGTATAGAGGTCACTCTCTTAGCCAGATGATAGAGAGATGGGTAGATAGAAGATGGGTAGATAGATAGACAGATAGGCGAATCCACATGGACACGTACATGTATATTCTATATCTTCACACTTAAAGGTAAGAACTTAGTCTTTAGGATATTCAAAAAAGAATAACAGGATTAATTTTCCTTTGAAAGCAGGAAGATAAATGTCCTTCATCTACATAAATTCATGTTTAATGTTGGTAAAACCTCTTTTCTATTTTCTCAGTCTATCTTAGATATTTTTTCCACAGACACACCTATATTCAGCTCAAAGAAAGCTTTATCAATTAAGGTTAAAGCTTTTCCTCAACTACTTTCACATCATTTCCAGGAGTGGATACCTAAGACTAAAAATGCACTCATCTAAAACCTTACAAAGAAAAAAGAAAGTAAAAGGAGTAGGGGGAGAAGGAAGAAGAGATGAGAAGAAGGAAGAAGGAGAAAAGGAGGAAAGAAAAAAGAATTTGCATAGTAAGCCATTCTCCCTGCCCTATGAAATAGAACAAATCATTGTTTATATTCTTTCCACAACTTCAGTTCCTGTCACTTTGACTAAAATGTAAATGACCTCCTTCTGGAACACAAGGTAAATGTGATTGTTATATCACTGTCATTCTGAAGACACATTACACGTAAGTCAATCTATTCTAAAATATTTTCCGGATCTAGTTTTCAAGACGTCAGAACCCTCAAAGTGTGTTCAACAATTAAAGGTAATTTTAAAATCAGACAAAAATGTCAGTGGCATGTTATGCTTTGTTCATTTTGAGATAAAGGCCTGTACAGAATGACAACACTGTGTTGTCTTATGGTGGGGTGGGGAAGAAGCTGTGTGATATGGAAAAAAAGAGTACTTCAAAAAAAAAATTAACGCATCTATTCTATGACTGTTACTAAGGCCTGACTGTGACATGAGTTTATATATTTACTTTTAATATCCCTGTGAAATAGAGTGAACTAGGTATACTTCTTACATTTTTAGATTGGAATGGTAACGGGCATGCACATCTCCTTACTATCATTCCAGAGCTTTTTTTGAGAAATCTGTGGAACATATAAACTATACTTGGCATAAGACTTGTGTTCCATACTTCATGGTGCTGAGGTCACATTTAGAATATCTGCCACCTGGGGAATTGTTGAAAGTGGATTCCCTGCACCTGCCCTGCTGCAAGCCCTTCCCTACAGTAGTAGATCATTCAAAGGACAACTTTTTATGATTGCTTTAAAAAAAATCACTACAAAGTTTAGGTTCCTTGAAATTCTTAAATGATCTGTTAGGAGCAACTGGCTAAAAGAATGGTGCATATAGAAGACATAACTGCTTCCCTATGAGGCTAGTAGCCTTGATTTGAAGATAGTTACTAAAAGGAGTTCTAAGATTATTTGAACATTAACTTTACTATTAAAGTAAATGCATAGACTCTGAAAGTGAATATTTCCAAAAACACTTTATGGGTTCTCTTCTATCTATTTATAAGTAGGCCACTTTACTTTTTATTTATACTCCATATTTTGATAAAGCAACCATTTCTAAGCATTCTGGAAAAGTTTACATAATGGCACTCCAAAGAACCAAAAGGATTATTGACATCCCTGATGAAAAGTACTCTGTAAGTCTGGGGAATTAGGAAAAAATAAATAAGTAAAGTAAACACTTGTTTGATTACACTGAGAATATGCAAATAAGCTATCATTTTAGGGAAAGAGATTATTACTCTAAAAGCATGTGGTCAATTATATTTAATAGATGAGTAAAATTGTACCCAAATACTGTGCCATGTGTACTCCATCTGCTATGTTGGTCGCAATTCATCATAAGGATTTTATCATATCCCCTCATTTTTTAAAGATTACATATTTTAATAATTTTTTTCTAACTCTCCAAACACTGTTATTTAAAATTCAATAATATTTTCCTGAAACATAATTTCTTAAAACAGTAGATAGTGAATACCAAAATGACCTCTTAAGAGTAAAAAGATACAGCCTGTGGTTATTGGATAAGAAAAAGAAATTTTAAGTGAAATGTTGCATAGCAAGTACATAATACTGTGAGCCATAAGAGCCACGTGGAAAGAATATTTTGCTATTCAATCAGCAAAAGACCTTATCAGAGTAACTTGTTAGTGAATGAAACAGTCAATTTATGCTTACAGCTGTAAACTCTCATTTTTCTACCATGTTCTGTGTTTGCTCTGTGAACATCTGGAACAAAAATGAGAAAGCATTTTCAAATAAAACAATAAACATTTGAGCAGAAATCAGAGAGCTTTTGAATAAAAACAAAATATTTCCTTGGAAATGTAGTTTCAAGCAATCCTAGCATATTCAGACACTGATGTTAACATGTCTCTTCAGATTTAGATGGCATTTAACATAAATATTAATGGCAATTTCATTAAAATCTGATTTCCTACACGAGTGGATTTTTTTTATTCATTTCTGCAATTCAAAACTGCTGCTTCCTGTTGCATATGCACAGCATCATTCAAAACTGCAATGTGTTCCATATAGTTTATTACATGCATGGAAAAACAAACATTTTTCAAATTACAGATATTTACAAGCAGGGAGAATAGAGCAGACCCACATTTGATATGAGTAGCAATATGTTCAGGCAATTCTGTAAGATACTGTCCTGAGTAAAAGTGTCAGAACAGATAGGTGGTCAGATAATTTCCCAGGCAAACATACACAGATTACATCTTTAGGAAAATAATCCTACTGATTTCTTGCTCCATTATACTAGTTAATCCACACTGATATTCAATACCCCCAAAGAAACTTTCTCACCACATAAAAAACTAGTCATATAGGAGGGGATCTTCTGATTGTCTCAATTTTAGTGACTGTACTTCAGTCAGTGTAATATTCTTACAGTAAGTTACCCCATTACAGAAAACATATAAATATGACAGTTCCCAGCATTATGATGTCATAGCACCTATAAATACAAGGGGAAGAAAAATACATCCTTGTAAATTGAGAGTTTATAGTTCTCTTGTGAATATCTTCCAGCTGAAGATGAACATCTATAATTCTTCTTTGACAGAATAAATTGGAAATCCATGATTCCTATCAGGTGTAATAGAAAGTTCCAGATATACTAATCCATATGATACACTGTTGGTGATCTATCTGACCTAATTTTTACACCCTGGGGAAACTTCCAAACTATCATTGGTAAATGTAAGTGATACTAAGAAGATAATAAACCTGACTCAGCAATCTCACTGGGTGGTTACTGCTACTCAGATATAGAATATCCTTATATTTACATATCCACAGTTATAAATAGCAATTGAAATTGAAGTCTGTCTTCAGAATAAAAATAAAAATAATGAAGTCTGAAAATATGGCTACTAGTAGATATTTTTTTTCCTGCTTTAGAGGCCACATTTTTCCTTATCACACACATGTCATTTGAAGCAAATTCATGTCATATATACAGCCGTTTTCTCTACATTCTAATAGGCATTGACACTTTTTGAGTTACCCATCTCCCCATGTGATAATTTACTTTTTATGATAACCATTTCTAGTTTTGAAATGTCACATTAATAATCTGATTATATCTTTAAAATGTCAAGCAGCTAAATATCATGATTTTTGCTGTACACTACATATCACCTTTTTGCATTATGAGTGTATATAGTTATTGACTAACCATATTAAAGGCCATTTCCACAGTAACCTGTTCCAGTTCATGAGTGATCCATGGATGCTCTGCTATTGTAAATACGCCATTCTATCTCACGGTTCCATTGGCATTTGTCTATAAAACAGTTGGCTGACACATATCACTAGTTAATCTTAGGTTTTAATGAAACAACTTTTAGACTAATGTTAAAAATATAGGTGGAGGATTATGTTATTTACAGAAACTTGAGGATTTGGGAAGCAAATTCTTACTTTAAAGGGTTTTATTTGACAATTAAAGGAAAGAGATGGACTTAAATCCAATACGCAGGATAAGGATGATCTTTAAATTAGATGTGTGTGTGTCTGTGTGTGTAAGAGAGAGAGACACACACACACAGCTGCTCAATTTCACACATGTATCCGTATGAGATATCCAATGTCTCATACATATTCATTCACTTTCTTTGTTTTTAAATAATTCTTTTTCAATTATGTTTTGTTATAGAAATTAACACTTTAAAAATAAGCAAGACTATTTTACAGTCTCTTGCTGCAAGGCTTTTCCCTCTGAGGGAAATTTAAATTGCTGTTTATAATTGTGGATGAGTAAGTATAAGAATACTGCATACCTGAGAGGCAGTAATCACCCAGTGAGATTACTGGGTCAGGTTTATTATCTTTTTGGTATCACTTACATTTACCAAACTCACTAGCCTTAAACATCTTTAATAAATGTGGTGTTAGATAGGGATTTGGTAAAAGAGAAAAAATATATTGGTTTGCATTTTGGAGTTTATGATCAGTGTGCTTGTGCCTATCATGATGATAAGCCAAAATATCAATTCCTCAAAAGACAATAGGGATTTTAGGCATTGGTATTAATTATTCAATTTGCCTTTCATACTAACCATTCATTCTATGTCAATCCCCTTTTCATTTCTGTAGTTAGCTACATAACATCCCCATCATCTCCTCCTCCTTCTCCCTCCAGGCTCTGTCAAAGGTCAAAGGATTTCCACTTTTATGGTTTGGAGAGACAGCTTAAAATGAATTTTAAATAAACTATAAATTGTGGGAGAGGAGTAGTACTCAGCTACTATGATGAATAGTAAGTGGTCTTCACAGCTAGGAGGCATAAAGCAACAGAGGGTTTAAAGTACTTCCGACTGGTTTTCAGAATGGTGTTGATTTTCACATTGTTACTTTTTCTTAATTTCTATTCCTAGATGCTCACTTTTAGATTTTTATATAATCAGTATAGCTTCTAAAGCTTAATGTCTTTTCCTTGACTGCAGGAGACAAAAATGTAGACATATAAACAGGATTTTCATTCACATTTTCTAGGAAGGGAACTGACACTCTTTAAGGTCCTCTTTGCATATAGGTGCTTTATATACCTTATTTCATTTATAGATGAAAAAACTGAGACTTATTCATGTTAAAAAGCTTGCCCAATTTCACCACTTCTTAAATATTATTTTTCTTTTCCTTATACTTGACCTACTAACTTTATAACTCTTCTGGTATATTTTTTTTTTTTGGTATTGTAATGATTATTTTTTATTGGTTTTTTTTTCAACATGGAGACTTCAAACATACACCAAAGAAAGAAAACCAATATAATGAACTTCCATCTAATTTCACCCAACCTCAACAACTATCAAATCATAACCACAGCCTCCTTCGCCATTCCTAGATTATATATGTCTAAAAAACTAAATATATATTTTAAACAAAACTATAATACCATATGTTAATAATATAATAATATAATAATTTGAAATACTATGTCAGTGGACAAATTCTCACCTGTCTCATAAATATCTACTTTTATAATTATGTTGCCTCAGAATTCAAAGATATTCCACACTTATGTTTGGTTAATATTTTTTTTAACTTTCTTTTAATCCATAGGTTCAACTTCTATGTTTTCTGTTTTCCTAAAAGTTAAATTGTTAAGAAAACTAGATCACGTGTTCTCTAGAATTTGTTAGGATTTTGCTGATTTTTTTCCCTTATGTTGTAGTTTAAATGTACTTTTTGGTCCTCTATATTTCCTGTAAATATAGGTATTATAGAGGCTTGATAGATTCTTATTTTCTTTTAAGAAAGTATAGGTCATATTATGTTCTTCTACCATTAAACACATAATGTCTGCTTCACTTTCTTTTTTTAAAATTTTATTTAGTAAATTGTGAAATACTTTTATTTTTTAAATTTTATTGGAGTGTAGTTGATTTACAATGTTGTGTCAGTTTCATGTGTACAGCAAAGTGAATCAGTTATACATGTACATATATCCACTCTTTTTTGATTTTTTGATTCTTTTCCCATATAGGCCATTACAGAGTATTGAGTAAAGTTCCCTGTGCTATACAGTAGGTCATTATTATTTATCTATTTTATACATAGCAGTGTATATATGTCAGTGCCGATCTCTCAATTTATCCCTCCCCCTCTCTACTCCCTGGTAACCATAAGTTTATTTCCTACATCTATAATTCTATTTCTGTTTTGTAACTAGTTCATTTTTACATTTTTTTAGATTTCAAATATAAGCAATAACATATAATATTTATCTTTCTCTGTCTTACGGTTCATTCAGTATGATAGGTCCATCCACGTTGCTGCTAATGGCATTATTTCATTATTTTTTATGACTGAGTAATATCCCACTGTATATATGTACCACATCTTCTTTATCCATTCCTGCTGATGAACATTTAGGTTGCTTTCATGTCCTGGCTATTTTAAATAGTGCTGCAATGAACACTGGGGTACATGTATCTTTTCAAATTATGTTTTTGTCTGGATATATGCCCAGGACTGGGATTGCCAGATCATATGTTAGTTCTATTTTTAGTTTTTTAAGGAACCTCCATACTGTTTTCCATAGTAGCTCTATCAATTTACATTCCCATCAAGAGTGCATGAGGGTTCCCTTTTCTCTACACCCTCACCAGCATTTATTGTTTGTAGATTTTTGATGATGGCTATTCTGACTAGTGTGAGGTGATACCTCATTGTGGTTTTGATATACATTTCTCTAATGATTAGTGATGTTGAGCATCTTGTCATGTGCTTTTTAGCCATCTGTATGTCTTCTTTGGAGAAATGTCTATTTAGATCTTCTGCCCATTTTTTGATAGTGTTATTTGTTTTTTTGATGTTGAGCTACATGAGCTGTTTGTATATTTTGGAGATTAACCACTTGTCAGTTCATTTGCAAATATCCTCTCCCATTCTGAGGATTGTCTTTTTGTCTTGCTTATGATTTCCTTTACTGTGCAGAAGCTTTGAGGTTAATTAGGCACCATTTGTTTATCTTTCTTCTTATTTTCATTACTTTAGGAGGTGGGTCGAAAAGGATCTTGCTGCAATTTATGTCAAAAGGTGTTCTGCCTATGTTTTTCTCTAAGACTTTTATAATGTCTGCCTTACACTTAGGTCTTTAAGAAATTTTAAGTTTATTTTTGTGTACAGTGATAGGGAGTGTTCTAATTTCAGTCCTTTACATGTAGCTGTCCAGTTTTCCCAGCACCACTTATTGAAGAGACTGTCTTTTCTCCATTGTATATTCTTGTCTCCTTTGTCATAGATTAGGTGGCCATTTGTGCATGTGTTTCTCTGGACTTTCTATCCTGTTCCACTGATGTATATTTCTGTTTTTGTGCCAGTTTCATACGGTCTTGATGACTGTAGCTTTGTAGCATAGTATGAAGTTAGGAAGCCTGATTCCTCCAACTCCATTTTTCTTTCTCAAGATTGCTTTGGCTATTCAGGGTATTTTGTGTTTCCATAGAAATTGTAAAATTTTTTGTTCTAATTCTGTGAAAAAATGCTATTGGTAATTTGATAAAGATTGCATTGTATCTGTAGATTGCTTTGGGTAGTGTAGTCATTTTCACAATATTGATTCTTCCAATCCAAGAACATGGTATATCTCTCCATCTGTTTGTGTCATCTTTGATTTCTTTCATCAATATCTTATAGTTTTCTGAGTACAGGTCTTTTGCCTCCTTAGGTAGGTTTATTCTTAGGTATTTTATTTTTTTTGATGTGATGGTAAATGGGATTGTTTCCTTGCTTTCTCTTTCTGATCTTTCATTGTTAGTGTATAGGAATGCAAGAGACTTCTGTGTATTAATTTTGTATCCTACAACTTCACCAAATTCATTGATAGGCTCTAGTAGTTTTCTGATAGCATCTTTAGGATTTTACATGTATAGTATAATGTCATCTGCAAACAGTGACAGTTTTACTTCTTTTTTTTCCAATTTGGATTCCTTTTATCTCTCTTTCTTCTTTGATTGCCGTGGCTAGGACTTCCAAAACTATGTTGAATAATAGTGGTGAGAGTGGACATCCTTGTGTTGTTCCTGACGTTAGAGGAAATGATTTCAGTTTTTCAGCACTGAGAATGATATTTGCTATGGGTTTGTTGTATATAGCCTTTATTATGTTAAGGTAGGTAGGTTCCCTCTATGCCCACTTTCTGGAGAGTTTTTATCATAAATGGTATTGAATTTTGTCAAAAGATTTTTCTGCATCTACTGAGATAATCATAAAGGTTTTTATGCTTCAATTTGTTGATGTGCTGTATGACACTGATTGATTTGCAGATATTGAAAAACCCTTGCATCCCTGGGATAAATCCCACTTGATCACGGTGTATGATCCTTTTAATGTGTTGTTGGATTAGGTTTGCTAGTGTTTTATTGAGGATTTTTGGTTCTATGTTCATTAGTGATATTGGCCTGTAATTTTCTTTTTTTGTGATACCTTTTTCCTGATTTTGGTATCAGAGTGGTGGTGGCCTCACAGAATGAGCTTAGGAATGTTCCTTCCTCTGAAAGTTTTTGGAAGAGTTTCAGAACGGTAGGTGTTAACTCTTCTTTAAATATTTGATAGAATTTGCCTGTGAAGCCATCTGGTTCTGGACTTTTGTCTGTTGGAAGATTTTTAACCACAGTTTCATTTCAGTACTTGTGATTGGTCTGTTCATATTTTCTATTTCTTTCTGGTTCAGTCTTGGAAGTTATACCTTACTAAGAATTTATCCATTTCTTCTAGGTTGTTCATTTTATTGGCCTATAGTTGCTTGTAGCAGTCTCTTATGATCCTTTGTATTTCTGTGATGTCCACTGTAACTTCTTCATTTCCAATTTTAATCATTTGAGTCTTCTCACTTTTTTCTCAATGAGTCTGGCTAAAGGTTTATCAATTTTGTTTATCTTCTCAAAGAACCAGCTTTTATTTTCATTGATTTTTGTGATTGTTTTCTTCGTCTTTATTTCATTTATTTCTGCTCTGATCTTTATATCTTTTCTTCTACCAACTTTGGGTTTTGTTTGTTCTCCTTTCTCTAGTTGCTTTAGGTGTAAGGTTAGGTTGTTCATTTGAGATTTTTTTTGTTTCTTGAGGTAGGATTGTAATGGTATGAACTTCCCTCTTAGAATTGCTTTTGCTACATCCCATAGGTTTTGGATGGTCCTGTTTCCTTTGTCATTTGTTTCTAAGTATTTTTGATTTCCTCTTGGATTCTTCAGTGATCCATTGGTTATTTCATAACATAATGTTTAGCCTCCATGTGTTTGTGTTTCTTATAGTTATTTTCCTGTAATTCATTTCTAATCTCATAGTATTGTGTTCAGAAAAGATGCTTGATATGATTTCAATTTTCTTAAATTTACAGAGGCTTGATTTGTGATCCAAGGTGTGATATATCCTGGGGAATGTTTCATACGCACTTGAGAAGAAAGTGTATTCTACTGCTTTTGGATGGAATGTCCCTATAAATATCAATTAAGTCTATCTGGTCTAATGTGTCATTAAAGGCTTGTGTTTCCTCCTAATTTTCTCTCTGGATGATGTGTGCGTTGGTGTAAGTGAGGTGTTAAAGTCCCCACTATTATTGTGTTACTGTTGATTTCTCCTTTTATAGCTGTTAACATTTGCCATATATATTGAGGTGCTCCTATGTTGGGTGCATAGATATTTACAATTGTTATATCTTCTTCATGGATTCAGCCCTAGATGATTATGTAGTGTCCTTCCTTGTCTCTTGTAACGGTGTTTATTTTAAAGTCTATTTTTTTTATGATAGGAGTATTGCTACTCCAGCTTTCTTTTGATTTTCATTTGCATGGAATATCTTTTTCCACCCCCTCATTTTCAGTCTGTATGTGTCCCTAAGTCTGAAGTGGTTCTCTTGTAGACAGCATATATAGGTGTTTTTGTATCCATTCAGTTAATCTATGTCTTTTGGTTTGAGCATTTAACCTATTTACAGTTAAGGTAATTATTGATATGTATGTTCCTACTGCCATTTTCTTAATTGTTTTGGGTTTGTTTTTATAGGTCTTTTTTTAATTCCCTTCCTCTTTTGTTCTCTTCTCTTGTGGTTTGATGCCCATCTGTTGTGTTTGGGTTGCTTTTTCATTTTTGTGTATCTATTGTAGTTTTTGGATTTCTTGTTCCCATGAGGTTTTGATAAAGCAGTTGTGTGTGTGTGTGTGTATGTATATACACACACACATATATATATACACCCATTTGTTTTAAGTTGCTGGTCTCTTAATTTCAAATGCAATTCCCTTTTCTTGCATTTGTACACTCCTCACTTTTCCTTACAGTTTATTTCTTTTTCTTTCTATTTATAAACATGTTTTTTTCTCTCTTCTTTTTTCTTTTTTCCAAACCAGCAAATGAGGAGGCAAAACATATCAAAGCAGAGATGGGAAGTGAAAGTGCTCTTGTTCTGGACAGATTAACAAGCAATGTGGCAAAGCAATAAAGCTCAATGCCTCAAAAATTCATCGGTAAGAATACAACCCTTTTTCCTGCCATTGTTAGCAGATAGTTTTCTTTTCCCCTCATTGGAGTATAATTGCTTTACAATGTCATGTTAGTTTCTCCTGTACAATGAAGTGAATCAGCTATATGTATACACATATCCTCTCCCTCTTGAACCCCCCTCCCACTTCCACCCCACATGCCACTCCTCTAGGTCATCACAAATCACTGAGCTGAGATTACTGTGCTTTGTAGCAGGTTCCCACTAGCTTTCTGTTTTATGCATGGTAGTGTATATATGTCAATCCTAATCTCATAATTTGTCTCACCCTCCCCTTCCCCCTCTGTGTCTGCACGTCCATTCTCTAATCTGCATCTCTATTCCTGCTCTGAAAACAGGTTCATCTGTACCATTTTTCTAGATTCCACATATATGTGTTAATATATGATATTTGTTTTTCTCTTTCTGGCTTACTTCACACTGTATGACAGACTCTAGGTCCATCCACATCTCTACAAATGACCCAATTTTGTTTCTTTTTATGGCTGAGTAATATTCCATTGTACATATGTACCACATCTTCTTTATCCATTCATCTGTCTTTGGACATTTAGGTTGTTTCCATGTCCTGGCTATTGTATATAGTGCTGCAATGAACATTGGGGTACATGTGTCCTTTTGAACTATGGTTTTCTCAGGGTATATACCCAGTAGTGGGATTGCTTGGTCATATGGCAGTTCTATTTTTAGCTTTTTAAGGAACCTCCATACTGTTCTCCATAGTAGCTGTATCAATTTACATTCCCACCAACAGTGCAAGAGGGTAACCTTTTCTCCACACTCGCCTTTATTGTTTCTGGATTTTTTGATGATGGCCATTCTGACCAGTGTGAGGCAATAGCTCATTGTAGTTTTGATCTGCACTTCTCTAATAATTAGTGATGTTGAGCATCTTTTCATGTGCCCCTTGGCCATCTGTATAGCCTTCTTGGAGAGATGTCTCTTTAGTTCTTTTGCCCATTTTTTGCTAGGATTGCTTGTTTTTTTGATATTGAGTTCCATGTGCTGTTTGTATATTTTGGAGCTTAATCCTTTGTCTGTTGTTTTATTTGCAAATATTTTCTCCCATTCTGAGGGTTGTCTTTTCATCTTGTTTATGGTTTTCTTTGCTGTGCAAATCTTTTAAGTTTAGTTAGGTCCCATTTGTCCACTCTCACCACTGTTATTCAACATAGTTTTGGAAGTCCTAGCCATGGCAATCAGAGAAGAAAAAGAAATAAAAGGAATCCAAATTGGAAAAGAAGTAAAACTGTCACTTTTTGCAGATGACATGATACTATACATATAAAATCCTAAAGATGACACCAGAAAACTACTAGGGCTAATCAATAAATTTGGTAAAGTTGCAGGATACAAACTTAATGCACAGAAATCTCTCACATTCCTATACACTAACAATGAGAGATCAGAAAGAGAAATCTAGGAAAATAATCCCACTTACCATTGCATCAAAAAGAATAAAATACCTAAGAAATAAACCTCCCCAAGGAGGCAAAAGACCTGTGCTCAGGAAACTATAAAACACAGATGAATAAAATCAAAGATGACACAAACAGATGGAGAAATATACCATGTCCTTGAATTGGAATAATCAATATTGTGAAAATGACTATGCTACTCAAAGCAATCTACAGATTCAGTCTAATCCCAATCAAATTACCAATGGCATTCTTTACAGAATTAGAACAAAAAACTTTACAATTTGTATAGAAACACAAAGGACCCTGAATAGCCAGAACAATCTTGAGAAAGAAAAACAGAGCTGGAGGAATCAGGCTCCCTGAGTTTAGTCCATACTACAAAGCTACAGTTATCAAGACAGTATGATACTGGCACAAAAACAGAAATATAGAAAGCTCAGAGATAAACTCACACACCTATGGTCACCTAATTCATGACAAAGGAAGCAAGAACATACAATGGAGAAAAGACAGTATCTTCAATTAATGGTGCTAGAAAAACTGGACAGCTCCAGGTAAGAGTGAAATTAGTACACTACCTAACACAATACACAAAAATAAACTCAAAATGGATTAAAGACATAAATGTAAACTGGAAAGTATAAAACTCTTAGTGGAAAACATAGGAAAAACACTCTTTGACATAAACCACAGCAAGATCTTTTTTGACCCACCTCCTATGGTTGCTGGTTTTGATATCATATTTGTGTATGGATGATTTCCTGCTTTCACTGTATGTTTGCCTTTACCAGTGAGCATTCCCATTTGTGATTTTCTTATTTCTACTTGTGACCTCTTTTTTTTCCCCTGCCTAGAGAAGTTCCTTTAGCATTTGTTTAATGTTGGTTTCATGGTGTTGAATTCTCTTTGCTTTTCCTTGTCAGTAAAGCTTTTGATTTCTCCATCAAGTCTGAATGAGAGCCTTTCTGGGTAGAGTAATCTTGGTTGTAGGTTTTTCCCTTTCATCACTTTAAATATATCATGCCACTCCCTTCCAGTCTGCAGAGTTTCTGCTGAAAAAATCAGCTGACAACCTTATGGGGATTCCCTTGTATGTTATTTGTTGCTTTTAACATTTTTTCCTTTGTATTTAATTTTTGTTAGTTTGATTAATATATGTCTTGGCATGTTCCTCCTTAAGTGCATGCTCCCTATCCTCCTCCTTATCCTGTATGGGACTCTCAGTGCTTCCTGGATTTGGGTGACTATCTCCTTTCCAATGGATTTGACAATAATCTCTTCAAATACTTTCTCAGGCCCTTTCTCTTTTTATTCTTCTAGTACTCCTATAATTCAAATGCTGTTGTGTTTAATATTGTCCTAGAGGTATCTGAGACTGTCCTTATTTCTTTTCATTCTTTATTCTTTGTTCTGTTCTGCAGCAGTGATTTCCACCATTCTGTCTTCCAGTTCACTTATCCATTCTTATGCCTCAGTTTTTCTGCTATTAATTCCTTCTAGTGTATTTTTCATTTCAGTTATTATATAGTTCGTCTCTGTTTGTTTGTTCTTTAGTTCTTTTAGGTCTTTGTTAAACATTTCTTGTATCTTCTTGATTCATGCCTCCATTCTTTTTCTGAGATCTTGGATCATCTTTACTATCATTACTCTGAATTATTTTTCAGGTAGATTACCTATCTCTTCTTCATTCAGTTGTTCTTGTAAGTTTTTACCTTGCCCCTTCATCTGTAACATATTTCTTTGTCATCTCATTTTGTCTAACTTACTGTGTTTGTGGTCTCCTCTCCACAGGCTGCAGCATCATGGTTCCTCTTGCTTCTGGTGTCCACCCCTTGGTGGGTGAGTTTGGTCCAGATGCTTGTGCCATTAATTTCTTGATAGGCAATTTGACTGGGGTTTTGTTGACTAGAGACTACCTTGGATATTGATTGGGGCCTCCCCCTTGCTCTGTGGTTATCATTGCCTTGTCAGGGGTGGGGTCTGTTTCCTGGTTGTTGAAGTAGAGGCCCCCAGATTTGTTTCTTAGCTGTGTTTCTGATCCGTGGTGCAAGGTAGGTGAGATTGGAGTACTCCAATCCAATGCCACTGGACTGGAAGCGTGGAAAGAAGCCACTGAGTGTTTTACCTCTGGAGCTGCTCACCTGTGAGTGTGCTCCATTGTGTCCCCTTTTACCTGTTGTGCAGGCTCACAAAGTACACTGTTGTTGGCACTGCTCTTGGTCCCACCTTAACCATAGGTATGTTAGCAATTGGCCCTGGTGACTCTCAGGAGTTGTTTCCACCAGGCCACTGGTGCAGATCCACTGAGGTCAGGTACCAGGACTGCAGTGATCATGTACCTGAACCTGCTCTAGAGGCTACAGCAACAGCTCAGACTCTTGCCTGGGCCAACCCCCACTGTATGTGCCCACAAAGCCCACAGCTGCTAAAGCCAGACCCGTCCCAGGTGCAGGAGCACTTTTTGTCCTTTTGGATGTTTCACAGGCACTGGATTTAGGTGTAACTCTGTAGTTTGTGCAGCCGTGAGGAGAGGTATCACCTCTTCTTCCTTAGTCACATGATCCCTGGGGCTCAGCTGTGGTTTCAGCCCCAACTCTGCATGTGTTCCTCCCATTGGAGTCTGCTCTAGAGGTTGTCAGAGCACAGGAGCCTGTCAGACAGGAAGGAGCAAGGAAACCATTAGGACGAGCAGGCAGCCCAGGCTGGAGGGTGCTGCGGTAGTGACTGGAAAGCACAAGCCCGTCAGGTGGTGATTGGGGCAAGTGGGTCACCCAGATGGGGAGAGAGGGCAGAGGAGGCAATGACAGGGGTGCATGAGCCAGCTCTGGTAGGAGCCCTCCCTAGTGCACATTGAGACAGCAGCTGGTGTGTGAGGAGAGCGGCTGCAAGGACGGCCCAGCCCTTTGTGTGTCACTCAACAATGGTGCTTCACTTCTATGCTGGTCTGGGCTTCCTCCCACGAGCATTATTGGTTGCAGAGCTCCTCATTCCTGTCCCCTCATCCCCTCAGGTTGTCCTCACAGCCAACAGAAGTCCCCTCCCTGGGTCTGCTCTTCAAACCCCACATTCCAGCACCAGGTCCTGTGTGCACCAACAGACACTCCTCTTAGCCTGGGGCATATAGCATTGTAATGCAGACTATCTCTGTAGGTCTCACTCTGTCCTGCCTGCCACAGACTGGTTGCAGCACTCTCCTTTGAGCCTCCAAAGCTCTCCTTCTGTCCCAGCTGATCTCCCCACCAGTGAGGGGCTTCCTCAGATGCAGGAACCTCTTCTCACCTTAGGCTCCCTGCCAGGGCACAGGTCCCTTTTGCTTTTCCCTTCTTTCTTTCATCCTACCCAGTTACGTGGGTATCTTTCTTATTCTTTTAGGTGTCCCAAGTGCTCTGCTAGCACTAAGAAGATGCTCTGTGAGAACTGTTCCATTTGTACATGTATTCTTGTTGTGTTTGTGGGGAGAGATGAACTCCATGCCCTCCTACTCCTCTGCCATCTTGGAAAGTCCTGCTTGACTCCTTACTCTATTAGCAACTGTCAATAATCAATGCCTTGCTCCACTGATTTATTGGAGTTATAAAACAATGTTCTTTAATATTAGTGTTCCTTTTACATTTGCTTACTTGTGTGTTTTTATAAGAACTTCTTTTGTTTACTATTTAGTTATACAGTTGGTAAAATTTGCATAAGAAGAGCAGGAATAAATATTATTTTCCCATTAACTACTAGTTTTCAAAACAGTAGATGGTTCCCTCACATCCTCCAATTATAGCAAATTAGATTTTTTTGGCTTATTATGACCGCAGAAATTTAAATATCTGATATGTTTAATCAAGCACAATTTTTTAAATTAGTGGTAAAAAAATTCCATTTTTGGCCTTTGGTACCTTTTCTAGTTTCTCCTGAGTTCTTTTTATATGACCTAAGTGGCATTTGGTGGTTCTTTGCTCTCTGAATTTACAATATGTTCCAGCTTTATGCTATATATTTAATGTCTCAGAGCTGAAATCAAACATTTCTCTAACAAGTCCTGAATGAGTAGGAAATATAGTGTTATTTGAATGACTTCTAAATCACTATTGCTAGTCCAAGCTAGAAGCTTAGACTCATCATTCAAAAGTGAATGCAGGGCTTCCCTGGTGGCGCAGTGGTTAAGAATCCGCCTGCCAATGCAGGGGACACAGGTTTGATCTCTAGGCCAGGAAGGTTCTACAAGCTGCAGAGCAACTAAGCCCATGCGCCACAACTACTGAGCCTGCACTCTAGAGCCTGCGAGCCACAACTACTGAGCCCACGTGCCACAACTACTGAAGCCCACATGCCTAGAGCCCATACTCCACAGAGAAGCTACTGCAATGAGAAACCCTTGCACCACAACGAAGAGTAGTCCCTGCTTGCCACAACTAGAAAAATGGCACCTGAAGACCCAATGCACCCAAAATAAATAAATAAATAAACAAACAAATAATAAAATAAATCTTAAAAAAAAGTTAATGCATCTTCCCATTTTCAAGACAGAACTATAAAAAACACAACAAATATTTTATCTGTATTCCCTATATTAATTGATATTATTAACTTACTCTCAATCACTCACACTAGAGACTTGGGAATCAGTCTAGATAATCTTCCCTCCCCCATACTCAGTCTTCCAATACAATTGATTCCATTTCCAAAATGTTTCATAATTCTTCACCCACCATTTCATTCATTCTATCATCTTATCAATCTATTATTTGTACTACTTTTAAAGCCCCCCCCCCACATTAACTGAATAGAATATATGGAACATTGAGCGTGGACTTTTTTTTTATAGGAAGTAAAGACGTACTCGGGTGGGAGTCTCCCACTTGTAAACTGACTTCCACATTGCATTCAGACTTTTCAGTCTAAAATACAAATAGAGCAATCACTTATCACCATAGACCCATTTAATGATTACTCTTTCCAATGAAATGATACTGAAGTTCCCTAGAATCACTCTACACCTTTACTCATTCCTTGTGTCCTCACAATGCCAGCTTGGTAGACCTTTTGGTTCCCCTCAGGCACAAATTGAGGCCTTTTTTTTTTTTTGCGTTTCTACTCCAGAGATGTCTCTCAAGTGACGGAAGTCCCCTTGAACCCACGTGTTGGTACAGCCTGGAAGTGTACAGCCTGGAAGTATGAAAAGTTAATGCTGTCAGAACTAGTCTTCAATTAATGAAAGCAAGAGGATACAGAAATTTGGTCTATACCCCTGTAATCTGGAGGTGTAATTTTAAGGTATATTTTACACAAATCCTCAGAGGGTTCCAGGTAGAATGGAGTTTCAGTTGTCCACTGTCAGTAAGGAGCTCAACAATGGTCCTTTGACTTTTCTTCCCTCTTCATCCTATCCTATCCTCCTGATCCCCTCACCCAAATCAGCTTTGTCCACCTCCCCCGTCTGTCTGCACTGATATGCAGATTTTGCTTTGAGAGAACTGAAACTAAAGTAAAACTATATGTTAATAGGCACAATGTCAGGAATTTCAATATTCTTTCTGCAGGGAATTCTTTCCTGACCATATCAATTAGGTTATGCTGAACTAAACTTCTTCATAGAACTCAAGTACTTAAGAGTCATTCATGGGTATTTACTGAGTCCTTAATATAAGCAAAGTTCTGATCTAGGTTATGTATACATAACACAAAACCATCTCTGAACTCAAATAGCTTGCATCTTGCTGAGTATTTGATTAAGGTGTGTATTTTTGCAAGACACTAAGCCCTAGTAAAGCAGATCATGTCTGCCTTGCTAACCACATAAGAGGTTGCTCAGAAAATAGTTGCTGAACTTTTTTGATGTCCATAAAATCTTTTGAAAACATGGGCAAGCTTCAGCAGCATTTCTGTTTTGCAAGCTTTTTCTCTCTTGTGAGTTTATATAAATGCACATATTTAAAGGTACACATATTTTAAACTACTTGAGAGAATATCACATATGGGGTAGTACATGTGTGGATGAAGAACCAAATTCTTGAGGCCTGCATTTTCCTTGCTCAAAGGGCAGGTGCCATCCTCAACATAGTCTAAAAATAAGTTGTGATTCTCAGTTTAGTTGACTAAGGCACTATACTAGGAGAAGTTAGGTATGAGTGTATTGTGTATGTGGGAAAGAGGAGTCATGGGGGGGTTCTGCTGAAATACTCTGATGCTTAAAACCACCCAACGGCCACACATGCCTCTCATTACTTTTTGCTATTCCTCCCTTCAGTGCTTTTGATGGTTATAATTTCTGGCATGAGATAGCATCAAGTTTATGTGGGAAAAGCCATTTTTAGATGGTAAATGGAAGGTGTGGCTTACAGGAATGACAACTAGCTGAGAAGTAAATTATATTACTATGAAGCAAATGCAATAGCAGAACATTTTAACATTCTTTTTTTCTAGAAGCATATTTTAACACAATAATTAACTTATCCTGAAATTTCATCTAAGTCATTATTTGTTTCAGTCAGTGGCTTCTTTTATCCTACATACTCTTAGCAAAACAAACAAAAAAATGAAATAAAATTTAAAAAGAAAGCAACCTATGTTTGTTCCACTTTATGTCCTTAGGCTATAAGGAAAGAAGTTAGGCTTATCAGAGTTTCACAGGCATCCTGGGAATTGGCCTAATTTGCAACACTGAATCTGTCCTTTCATGAAGTGTGCTCTCCCATATAGAAGCAGCCGCTGGGTCACTCTCCTGAGTTCTGGCAGCAACTGGTAAGCTACCATTTGATCACAAGCGGTAACCTGACAAATGGAGTTTTCTCATCTGTGTGCCACTTCTCCTGTGGCTGTGGGCCCTTAGAGGTCCCGCTATACCCAATGCTCCTAAATAGCTCTGGGTAAGCCACACTGATTTCATCACTGAAGAGCCACACTCCTTTCCTGAAAGCTGGCTGGATATACTGCTGTTGCTACATGGCCTCTTAACTACTAAATCCTAAGTGGCTGCTGTAGCTGGCCGTGTTAAATAAAGACTGTCACAGATTTTATAATCCGCTCTGCCATCAGGCACTCCCTGAAGGGGACATGCTTCTGAGGCACTTTGTAATTGTGTTACACGATTGATTCAGTAGTTGTTAATGATTATAAATTATCAGTAAACTTTATTAAATAAACAACAACAGCAACAAGCCCTACCAGAAACAGATTTCTGTCCTGATTCTGCTATTTACTTTGAAAAGAGGCATATTATTTTGATTGTATGCCACACATTTTATTTTTTGTTCTGATAAATACCTTTGAATTGGTTTTTAATGTTGTCATGGAAAAGTCCTACAAGGTCACTCAGCTACTTTTCTTGTCTAACCCAGACAAAGAAGGTGCAATTTCTTTAAGCAGCTTAAAGCATTTCTTAAATGTCTTAAAAATTCCAGAAATGCAAAAATGGGTAAGCCATGACCTCAGATTCATTTTTACTTCTTTCAGATTGGGTGTTTGCTACTTCTATGAAGTTAACTTTTCTTCACTTTTGAAAAGATTCTATAACATAATGGAACGAAGAAGAACTTTAGCCCTCCTGAGATCTGGGTTCAAATTTCATTCCACATCTACAACCTATTAGATATGTGAACATGTGCATGCTGCTTATTTTCTCCCAGTCTCATTGTTCTCTCTATAGTGTATAGGGTTGTTCAGGATATAACAGTGTAAGAAAATACTACTGTATCATAAGCTTTTGATCAACAGTAGCCATTATGATTATCACATATTTGGGAGTTCTCTGGGAAGATATTGATAAACTGCTCAAACAAGAAGACCACAAAAGATAATCTGGAAACAACAAATGCTGGAGAGGGTGTGGAGAAAAGGGAACTCTCCTGCACTGTTGGTGGGAATGTAAGTTGGTACAGCCACCATGGAAAACAGTTTGCAGATTCCTTAAAAAACTACAAATAGAACTACATATGATCCAGTCATCCCACTACTTGGCATATACCCAAAGAAAACCATAATCCCAAAAGAAACATGTACCATAATGTTTATTGCAGCACTATTTGCAAGAGCCAGGACATGGAAGCAACCGAAATGCCCATCAACAAATGAATGGATACAGAAGATGTGGCATATATATACAATGGAATATTACTCAGCTATAAAAAGGGATGAGATGGAGCTATATGTCATGAGGTGGATAGACCTAGAGTCTGTCATACAGAGTGAAGTAAGTCAGAAAGAGAAAGACAAATATTGTATGCTAACTCACATATACAGAATCTAAAAATGGTACTGATGAACTCAGTGACAAGAACAAGGATGCAGATGCAGAGAATGGACTGGAGAACTCGAGGTTTGGGGGGGGCGGGGGGTGAAGGGGAAGCTGAGACGAAGCGAGAGAGTAGCACAGACATATATATAGTACCAACTGTTAAATAGATAGCCAGTGGGAAGTTGTTGTATAACAAAGGGAGTCCAATTCGAGGATGGAAGATGCCTTAGAGGACTGGGACGGGGAGGGTGGGGGGGACTTGAGGGAGGGTGGGGGGGGAGTTGAGGGAGGGAGGGAATATGGGGATATGTGTATAAAAACAGATGATTGAACTTGGTGTACCCCCCAAAAAAGATAATGGCTGAAACAAAGTTGAAGTAAGTAATTGTAGAAAGGTAGGCATAGTAGGGCTGTTTTGGCTGCTCTGCCATTCTTGCCATTCTCTGAGTCAATTATACTATTCCATTTCTGTCATCTTTTTGCAAGTGGATGGGAGAAAGAACTAAAGTAGGAAATACCTAATCCTTTTATGAACAATTCCTAGAACAGGCAGCCATTCTATCATACACACCAGGTTGGGCAAAATTGATTTACATGACCACACCTACCAAGAAGAAGAAAAAAGAAATTAGCATTTAGCTGAGTAGTCACATGCCCACCCAAACTCTATTACGAAGAAAGAAGAGAACAGATGTTGGTTGATAATTAGCAGTCTCACAAGCTTGGGTTATTTCTGGTTCAATTTTCTTATTTTTTCCCATTATTCTCTAAATATAAACTCTGGTTTGTGGGTTACAGTGTTCTCCTTCTTTTAGTAATCATAGCCTTAGTTATGATTGTATTGCAATGCTACATGTGGCATCTGTTATGAATATTGACTGCCGTTACACTATGCACACTTAAAATGTGCAGCCTTAACCATTCATAGAAATGTCATGCACACCTGGTCCATCTTATTCCAGTTCTGACAGCTGAATTGATATTGGTATAATAATATGTCATACTTATTAAAATAATGAGGAAAATAAAGCTTAATGAGCTCCATTTCATGAATCAGCATATTCATTTCTGTTCATCTACTTCTACTCAGTAAGATAAAGGAAAAAAACCAACAGTCTAATCTTAGTCATACTAATACTGCACTTTAAATAATATTTAAAGAAATATGGCCTTCATTATATGCTGGTAGCTTCAGAACACTTTTCACATTATAGGATATATATCTCTTCTATCCTGAAATATTTTGCATTTCCTCCTGTATTCTCCTTCCATATCATGATGTATATATCTCTATTAACTCTGCAATTAGTGTACAGTAATTTTCCTCCCAGCTTTCTAAAGAAACTATGTTATACTTTCCTCTTCTCTCAAATTTTTCCTTCTTCACAAGTTTTTGATTTCACTGCGGAGTGGAATGTTCTCATTTGCCACCCCTAAATGTTTAGTCCACTTATACTAGGTGTCTTTGTCATCCTTTCATTTACAATAAAATATATTTTTATTTTGATTATAATCCTACAGCTTTTTCTCTGAATTCAATTTTAATTTGCCTTCTTTAATATTTTTCTCCTTAAATTAAACCTCCCGCCCCATAATCATATCTGATTCTCTACTGGCTCATTCTCATTGACATACAGACACATTTCTCTCTAGCTACTGCCTTTTTGCATATTTTATTACTTTTTAATTTTTAAACAAATATATAACAGTATAATTGACAAATAATAAACTTCACATCTTTGAAGTGTTCAAGCTGTGTTGTATGCACATATGCATGAAACCATAACCAAAATCAAGATAACGACTATATACATCATTGCCTAAATATAGCTGTATAATCAGTTCCGTTTGTTGACCCCTTTTCCTTACCCAATCCCTGTCCTCAGGAAACCACTGATCCACTTTTGTGGCTATAGATTATTTTCTGGAATTTTATATAAATTAAATCATACAATACTAATCTTTTTGTCTGGTTTCTTTAACTAAACACAATTATTTTGAGATTCATTCATGTTTTTGTGTGTATCAATAGTCACTTCATTTTTAATACTGAATAGTGTTCCATTGTGTTACTATAACAAAATCTGTTTATCCATTTGACACCAAATGGACATTTGGGTTGTTTCCAACTTTTAGCTATTGCAATAAAGCTATTACGAACACTAGTGCACAATTGTTTGTATGGACAATTGTTTAATTTCTCTTGGGTTAATATCTAGGAGTAAATAGGATGGATGATACAAGAATAAATATATATTTTGCTTTTTATAAACTGCCAAACTCTTTTGCAAAGACATTTTGCAACTAACATTCTCACTACCAGGACACAAGTTATGGTTCCTCTGCATCCTCACTAGTATTAGGCATAATCAGTCATCTTAACTTTATCCATTCCAATAGATATACAGAGACATCTCATTGTATTTTGCAATTCCCTAATGACTAATAATGTTGTATGTCATTTCATATGCTAACTTAACATCCATATTTTCTTTGGTCAAAGTCTGTTCAAAATTTTTGCCTAATTTTATTATTTACTTATTTTTGAGTTTTAAGATGCTTTACGTATTATGGTTACAAGTTCTTTATCAGGTATATGGTTTCAAGTATTTTCTCCCAGTTTATGGTTTTTTTCATTGTTCTAATAGTGTTCTTCAAAGACAGTTCTTAATTTTGATAAAGCCCTATTTCTTTACAGATCATAGTTTTGGTGTCATATATAAGAAAGGTTTGCTTAACCCAAGGTCACCATATTTTCTTCTGTGTTTACTTTTAGAATTTTTAAAGTTTTACATTTTACATTTGAGGTGATGAACGATTTTGTATTAATTTTTGCACGTGTGACATGTGTCAAGATTCATTTACATATTTTGGATATGTAATTATACACTAATTGTTTTTTAGGTATAAGGTGTGAATTAAAGTTTAGTTTTTTGCATATGCATATAACATTTTAACAACAATTTAGTGAAAAGACTATCATTTTTCAATTGATCTGCCTTTAGATTTTTCTCTAAAATTATTTTGCTTTTATGTATAGATTTTGTTGTTGATTATCTATTTTATGCCATTGATCTATTTGTCTGTTTTGATGCTAGAACTACACTCTCTCAACAACATAGCTTTATAATAAGTCTTAATGTCAGATAGGATAAGTTATCTAGCATTACACTTTTTCAAAATGATTTGAGTATTTGTAGATCTATGTGAAGTTTAGAATCATCAATTTCTACAAAAGGCTGCTGGGATTTTGATTGAGATTACATTAAATATATATATTAATTTGGGAGTAGAATTAGCATTTTAACTATAATTGGTTTTCTAGTATATAAATACTATATTACATATAACACAGTACTTTATATAAATATATATACATTTAATAAATACATTACATAAATATAAATAAAACATATACATATAATATGCAAATATACGAATACCATTATGTATATAAACAAATTTTATTACATATATATTTAATACATACTATATCTCTCCATTTATTTAGGTCTTCTTTAATTCTTTTCAGCAATGTTTTACAGTTTTTAGCATTCAGAATATGCTCATCTTCAGACTGATTTAGATCTTATGATTCTTTTTATTTCAATTTCTGATTATTACTATAATATAGAACTAAATTTGTAATAGAATATTGAATTAAAGTTGATTTTTGCATATTGATCTGGTGTCAATGCAGTTATAGCAGCTCTTTTTTTAGAGTTTATAACTTTTTTTTATAAGAACAGTCTTTTCATCTGCAAGTACAGGTACTTTCATGTACTGTTTTCAGTCTTCTTAAAAAAAAACATGATTTCACTTTATTTATTTGTACTGGCTAGAACTCTGAGTCAAATGTTGAGTAGACATAGTGAGAGTGAATATCTTTGTTTTTTGCCTGATCTTAACATTATAGTATTCATATTTCATTATTAAATATGGTGTAAGCCGTAAGGTTTTTTTGTACATGCCCTTCATGAGTTTGAGAATCTGGTTATAGTCTTAGTTTACTGAGAAAGTTTGTACCAAGAATGCATGTTGAATTTTGTCAGTTGTCCATTTAGTGTCTATTGAAATGAAAGCATAGCTTTTCTCTTTTAGTTTATCGCTATGATGAATAACATGACTTTATTTTCAAACGTTAAACCAACACTGCACTCTTCAGATAAATACTGTTTTGCCAAGTTATACTGTCCCTTTTAAGTATCATTGAATATGATTTGCTATAATTTTGACAAGCTTTTTTGCATCTATATTCATGAGAGATATTGTTCTGTAGATTTCTTTTCTTGTAATGTCTTTCTTGTCTGGTATGGTTTCATACTAATTCTAGTTTCATAGAATGAGCTGGGAAGTGTTTCTTATTCAATTTTCTAGAAGAATCATGTAGAATTGATATTATATCTTTCTTAAATGTTGTATAGAATTTCCTAGTAAAGCCATGTGGGCCTGAACTTTTCTTTGTGAGAAAGTTTTTAAAAATTTTAAAATTTCTTGAGACTTGTTTTATGGTCCAAAAATGAATCATTCTTGAGAAATACTACTGCATTTGTAAACAATGTGTATTCTTCTTCATTGCTGGGTGAACTGTTTTATAAATGCCAATTAGGTCAAACTGGTTGATAGTATTCTTCAAGTCTTTGGTGTCTTTACTGATTTTCTCCCTATATTTTTAATTAATTATTGAATTAAGGTTTCTGAAATCTCTGATAATAATTATGGATTTGTCTTTCTCCTTGAAGTACTAGCAGTTTTTGCTTTGTGTGTTTTTAAGTTACATTATTCAATGCATAAAGATTTAGAACTGTTAGGTCCTTCATGAACTGGCTTTTTTATAATTATGTATTGACCGTCTATATGTATGGTAATATTTTGCCCTCTGTTTGAGATAAATATAACCATTCCAATTTTTTTAGTTGTATTATCATAGGATATTTTTATCCCTAATTGTACATTTAATCTATTTGTGTGCTTGTATTTAAAGTAGCTTTCTTTTAGGCAAAACTGATGAAAACTAAAACATAGGAAATAGTAAAAGCAGCAACAGAAAGAAAAAGTCATCTATAGTGGTGCAGCAAATAGACTGGAAGCCAACTTACACAATTGAGGTATGAAAAAAAAAGCAGGTACTTATCTAGGAAAATATTAACAGGGGCTTGCTCAGCAAGATGTGCTCACAAAGAGCAGACACTTAAACAAGCCTATAATCCTGGGAGAGGTAGAGTCAATTTCAGAGCAAACTCTTTGTAAATAGTAAGTTTCAGCTTCATTCCAGAGATCAGGTTTTGATAGAGTGATTGCACAGTACTAACCGAATATCTAAGAAGGCCCCAAATAGAACAGCCAACAAAAGATACATCTAAGAGTATTTTTGTCCAGTTTCACAAGCTGAAAATATTTGCCTTTTCACAGAAAATGCTTTTGGGTTTGTAAAAAAACAAGATTTATGATTCTCAATATCATCATCTTGGCCATCAGCTAAAACATTCTATAAGATATATATGATACTTTGGATTAAAATATATGATTCTAAAGATAAAAGCAATTGATGATAGGTTAAATTTTCAGGTATGAATTCTTTAAGAGAACCCCTGTTTTTACATTCCACTCATTCCTTTCTAAAAAATTGGTGTTTATCATCTACCAAGTTTGTAAATTGTAAAACTTTTTTGTATAATTAAATGCATACTTTAGATTGTGAAATGCATAATTATAACATGAAATATGTATGTATTGTGGAGTAACGTGCATGCATCATTTACCACATAGTGAAGCAGATACATTTTTAATTAAACTCTATGATGTACAATATATGACCAGAAGAATTATGCTGTGAAGAGCCAATTCTATAAACAGTCATAAAGTGCATTATATAAGTGCCTATAAATCATTCATTGGACACCCTGTAAAGGGGAGCAAAAGGAATAGATGGAATTATATCACTAATTTTATGATATGATTTTCTTTTCGTTCTAAGCAGTGCAACAGTTGTGCATTCCTCTAAGGATACAGCAAACAATTGACAATGAATAAGAAGGCAGACATGACCTAGCTCTCCATCTGCTGACTAAAACACTGTTCCTGGCACCATGGAATAACAGCATAATAAATGAAAGAAACATACTTCTTAGTCCTGGATTTAGGTACTAGAAAGAGCTTCCTCTGTACACAGTGCAGCACATCTGCTGTTGATGCCTTGTGGACCAGCTATGTAGTCATTTCCAGGTATGATTCAAGATGCTAACCACCCAGGGGGCTGTAGATGTTTAGAGAAGCAATTCTCACCCCATAGAATGAGTAAGAATGATGCAGATTATGCTTCAGTGGGGAACTCTGGGGGACTAAAAATCCGAATGTCAACAAGCCATCAGATGGCTCTGGTGTAACTGGCACAATAGGTCAGCACTTATGCCCAGGTTTTCACACAGAAACTCAATAATGTAGAACCAATGGGCAGAATGTGCATGGGGGCATACGATGGTTCTTGACTCCTCTATCTTCCTTTTCATTTATTATGAAAAATGGTGTTACATCACAGTTTATTAGACAAAAATTGGGTTTTCTTTTTCACTATAAAAGACCCCTATGGATATATGTCTCATTGGAATCTTATTCAAGAAATACAGTGATACTCAGTTATCATGCAGTATGCTTCCAATGTCTGCCAAGTTATGGAACTCTGAACAGGATACCAGCTATGTGGAAAAAGTGATTTTCATGGATGAGTTTCTTATGAGTTGATTTCTTTCCCTTTCTTATCTAACTAAATGCTAGCCTGTAGCTACCTGGGACCTTAGGATATCTACAGATGTCCCCTTCTGAGAAGAAAAGCTTTACTCTCTCCTTGTTTGGCTTTACTGTGCATAAATATTGAAATAAAAATAAAAACAATTTTTCTAAATAGAAGTAGTATATAAGAAGTAAAAAAAATGCATTTTGAGAAGGAAGTTTGCCTTTCATTTTAACAAATTTTGGAGTGGTAAATTTGAGGTAGCTCATAAAAATCAAGATATATATCATTATATAATATAAAGAAAACTGAGTAAAAACTCCAGGATTGCAAATTATTGTTATTGATACAATAGATAATATTTTTAGGATAGAGAGAAACAGCCATGACATGTTCACTATCAAAAGCTTCAGGTATTACATTTCTCTGCTCAAAAATCAATGACTAACATATTAAGTTAGCAAAATAACATAGCCTCCAATATGGCAGAAATTTGGGGAAGATAACCCAAAATTTTTTCCAAAACCATTTTAAAGTTCATTAGTCAAATTTTCATATCTATAAATTTTGATCTTGACAGAAATGGATGTATCCCCAATATTAAGGAATATATTTTAGACTTTAAAGGAAGTCAATAGATATTTTCCTTTTCATCCTAAATGTAGAAGAATGCTGGTTTCATAGGAATAAATCCTGAACTCCTGATTTCCAGCTAATCATCCTCCTAGCACTTTGGAGAGGGGAAAGCCCTGACAGCTAGAATAAGTTCTTAATAGTGGTCATGGGAAGAGAGGAAGCAAAAGACTAGCCTTTATTTATTTATTTATTTATTTAAATTTTCTTCATGCTCCTTTATTTTTTTATTTTTAAATTTTTTTAAATAAATTTATTAACTTTATTTATTTATTTATTGGTTGTGTTGGGTCTTTGTTGCTGCACACAGGCTTTCTCCAGTTGCGGCGAGCGGGGGCTACTCTTTGTTGTGGTGTGCAGGCTCCTCACTGCTGTGGCTTCTCTTGTTGTGGAGCATGGGATCCAGGCACATGGGCTTCAGTAGTTGTGGCACATGGGCTCAATAGTTGTGGCTCACAGGCTCTAAAGCATAGGCTCAATATTTGTGGCACACAGGCTTAGCTGCTCCGCGGCATGTAGGATCTTCCTGGAGCAGGGATGGAACCTGTGTCCCCTGCATTGGCAGGCAGATTCTTAACCACTGTGCCACCTAGAAAGCCCCAAGACTAGCACTTACTTATATATATAATTAAACTTTCTTATTTTTCTGAGACTAGGATTAGAATAGTTTATTAGAGTGCAGGGGTCAACTGTCAACTTGCACTTTCAAAATATAGCCTTTGTTTAATGAGATACAGAACATTATTTCAAAGATGGAGACAATATCTTACCGACCTGAATTATCAGTACATATAACCTTTTATTTCTAGCATCTAGTTCAGTGCCAGACATAAAGTGGCTGTAATTAAATGCTAGAGGTGGGGGGAGGTGGCCAGGGAGGGAGAAAGAAGGAGGGGATGGATGACTAAGAATTAGAGGTAAGGAAGGAGAGGAAGAGAGAGACCAGGGATAAAAATCTCTGGTAATCTGTCTGGCAGGTGTACAGGGTTTCACAACTTTGGGTTCTCATGTCACAAATACCTGAGTTCAATCCAGTATTAATTAACTATTTAGTCTTAGATAATTAACTTCACTTCTGTTTGTCTCAAGCAGTTCAAAATAATTACGGTTCCAGTCTCCAAGAGATTTGAGAAGATCTAGTGAGACAATGGTTGTAGAGCAACCAGCAGAGCAGTACAGAGCTGAAAATCCACGCAGTGCTCAAGTAATAACAGCCTTTAATTATTTTTGTTATTTTATAATGATGTACACTTTTGTAAAAATACTATAGCCTGATACTAAAGTGAAAATGTCAACAAAACTACGTGTACATGGGAATGTGATACCATTTCCCCCAATCTCAGGGCAAATTCTCAAGATTAACCTAATTGGTCATATATTTATGTCTTTTCTATATTCCTAATTGCTTTAGATTGACCCTCTGTGTCAAAGTTCACAGGCATTCAAATGTGAACATTTTAAAAATTCTTGTTTCTTTGATAAAACTTTTTATTTTCAAATTATTGTAAATTTACATAGAGTTACAAGAAATAATACAGAAAGATCCTATGCACCCTTTATCTAACTTCCCTTAATGGTAGCATCTTCAACTCCATAGTACAATACCATGACCAAAATATGGACACTGGCAGATACAGAACCATCACCAGAAGAATCTTTCATATTGCCCTTCTATAGCCACTCCCAGGTCACTTACACCCCATCTCCTCCTTATAAATTGTCAACTCCTAATCTGTTCTCATTTCTATAAATTTGTCGTTTCAAGAATGTTATGTAAATGCAATCATATATCACGTAACCTTTGGGGGTTGGCTTTGTTCACTCATAATTCTCTAAAGATTTATCCAGGTTGTTTCATGTGTATCAATAGTTCATTCATTTTTATTGCTGAGTGATATCTCACGACGTGGGTGTATATTTTTTGTTTAACCATTCATCCACTGAAAAACACATTGAGTTTTTCCAGTTTGAGGCTGTTATTGATAAAACTTCTAAAACTCTTTGTGTACAGTTTTTTGTGTATGATCTAAAGTCACCATTTCTCTGGGACAAATACCCAGGAGTGCAAATTGCTGGGTCATGTGATAGGTGCATGTTTAGATTGTTTAGGAAACTGTCCAGCTGTTTTCCAGGGTCACTATATTTTTCATTCCTATCAGCAATATATAAATGATCTAGTTTACATTCTCATCAGCATTTGGTATTGTCAATAACTTTTATTTAGCCATTCTTATTTGCATTTCCCTAATGGTTAATGATGCTAAAAATTATTTCATGTGCTTATTTGCCATCTGTATATCTTCTTCAGTTAAAGGTCTTCATGCCTTTTGCCCATTTTCTATTGGATTTGGTTGGTTTCTATTAAGATTAGAGTACATTATTTATTCTGGAGGCTAAACCTTTTTTGAACATGTGGTTTACAAATATTTTGTTTTGGTCTGTAACTTGTCCTTTCTCCCTCTTCACATAGTCTTTTGTAGTGCAGAAATTCTTAATTTTTATAAAGTCTAATTTGTTAATTTATACTTGTGTAGATTATGCTTTTGGTACCAAGTCTAAAAACTCTTTGATTAGTCCTAGATACTAACAATTTTCACCTACATTTCTTCTCTAAAAGTTTGTAGTTTTATATTTGATATTTAAGCCTCTGATCCACTTTGAATTAATTTTGTATAAGGTGTGAGACTTAGGCTGAGGTTTTTTGTTTGTTTGTTATTTGATCAATGTGTGTCCAGTCCTAAATAACTCTTGTATATAGATTTAAAATCACATTAGGCAATGTTATAATCTTTGTTTTAACTATGATACATAACTTAGAAAATCCAACAGGAGAAGGAAAGCCTATTTTATTTTCTCATATTTTTGCTCATCATGTGATTTTTTTTTCTCTTGATGCTCTAATGATTTTTCTTTTATTATTTCTTTTTCTGTTTAGATAACGTCTTTTAACCACTCTTTTAGGGTAGGTCTCACAACAGATTTTCTTGGTTTTCCTTCATCTGAGAATGTCTCAATTTCTCCTTCATTCCTAAAGCATAGTTTTGCCAGATACAGATTCCATGGTTGATAATTCTTTTCTTTCAGTGCTTAAAAATATCTTGCCACTTCCTTCTGGCCTCCTTTGTTTCTGATATGCAATATTTATCATTTGAATTATCTTCCCTTTATAGGTAAGGTTTGTTTTTAAATTTATTCCTCTAACTGCTTTCAAGATTTGTTGTGTCTTTACTTCTCAAAAGTGTAATTATGATATATCTTGCCACAGATTTCTTTGCATTTATCCAATTTGCGTTTTGCTCTGCTTGAATCTGTAGGTGTCTGGCTCTTAGCACGTTTGTGAAGCTTTCAGCTATTAGATCTATGTTATAGTCCCACAGGTTCATGAGGTTCTGATCTTGTTTTTTGTTTTGTTTTACTGTCGTTCACTCTATTTTCTCTCTCTTGTTCATAGGAGCAATTTATTTTGTTCTGTGTTCCAGCTCACTGATCCCTTACTCTGCCATAGCCAGTCTGTTGTTGAGCACATCCACTGAGCCTTTTATATTGGTTATTATATTTTTAAGTTAAATACTTTCAATTTGATTATTTATATAATCTATGACTTTGTTGAGAATTTCTATTTCTTTGCTTTACCTTTCTAGTGGTGTTTTGTTTTGTTGTTTTTTGTTTTTATTTTTATTTTTTAGCTTTCCTCACAGCCTGTGGGATCTTAGTTCTCCGACCAGGGATCAACCCACACCCCCTGCAGTTGAAGTGCAGAGTCTTAACCACTGAACTACCAGAGAAGTCCCTATCTTCCTATTTTTAATTATTCCTTGTATGTGGTATTGCAACATTTCATAATGGCTGTTTGAAAGTCCTAAGTCTAATATCTTTGTCATCTCAATGTTAGCAGCAACTGATTGACTTTTTAAATTCAGTTTGAGATCGTCCTAGGTTTTGGTATGATGAGTGATTTTTGTTTCAAACACAGACATTTTCATATTATATTTTGAGATACTAAATCTTATTTAAACCTTCTAATTTTGCTGGCTTTTTCTGACATGGAAGGGGGGTTGCCTTGGTACTTTCAAGTGGAGGTAGAAGTTCATGTTTTCCAGTCAGCATCTATTGACATGTGAAGGAAGCCCCCTCATTATTGGGCAGGACTGGGGGGGGGAGTTGCAGCTCCTCACATGTTCTCCAATGATACTGTGGTGAGGATGACCTCATTATGCCTGGGTAGTGGTAAAAAATGTTGATTATCCACTGGGGCACCATTATACCATTTCAGCAGAGATGGGGAGGGATGTCTCATTCCTTCAGTGCCATATCTTTTAGTATGGAAGTCCCACCTCTCAGGGTGGTCTCCACCATCATGATGGGTAAGGGAGTGTGACTTCATGACCAGGCAGTGGGGATGAACATCCTCACTTCTTACTTGGCCTTTTCTGACACCACCTTGGTAGAGATTTTGGGTTGCCTCATTTCAAACTCAGAAGGGTGGAAGTCTAGGCTCCCTGTTCAGCGTTTGCTGGCATAGGAGGGACCACAGGTCTTTGTTTGTTTGTTTGTTTTTCCCAGTGGTATTTGGTTAGAATTGAACAGTTATCTTCAAAAAACAATTTCTGTCTTGTTAGGATGCACTTATCTTGTTCCCTGGCAAGAGAGCTCAGGCTTTTCTTGGGTTTAAAGAACAAATGTTATCATTTATAGTTTGCTTACTTCTTCAGCTCCAAGTATTAGATAAATAAGGCAAAAAGAACATCCAGGAACTCATCACTGTGTCATTCCTCATTCCCAAGTTATCTAGCCAGTCAGCTTTTATCTCTACACCTTTAAAGGCTTTTTATAAATTATTTTATTTTTGTTTTAAAATTATAGAAAAGTTACAAAACTAATTCAGAGAAACTTTCATGTGCCCTTCACTCAGATTTATTTCTTGATCAATCTGTCTTTCTCTCTCTATCTCACACACACACACACACACACACACACTCACACTTAATTAAAAGTCTGATCCATTTGGGGTTAGGTTGTATACATCATGTCACTTTATTGCCAAATTCCCTTCTAAAATTTGTGTCTTCTGCATTATGGCTGACAATGTAAGACAGTGCCTTTTCACTCACAGCTTCATCAATAGATCTCATTAGTAGGCTTTTCAATTTTTACTAATCTAATGGGTAAGAAATAGTAAGTCAACACAGTTTTAATCCTCATTTACTCTAGTATAAATGAAGTTGAACATCTTTTCATTTTTTTTTACTGAGATACAGTTAGCATACAATAAACTGCATATATTTAGAACGCACAATTTGGTATCCCAATCTCCCAGTTCATTCTCCCCCAACCCTCCCCACTTTCCCCCCTTGGTGTCCATATGTTTGTTCTCTACATCTGTGTCTCTATTTCCGCTTTGCAAACAAGTTGATTTGTACCATTTTTCTATAGTCCGCATATATGTGTTAATATATGGTATTTGTTTTTCTCTTTCTGACTCACTTCACTCTGTATGACAGTCTCCAAGTCCATCCATGTCTCCAGAAATGTCCCAGTTTCCTTGCTTTTTTACAGCTGAGTAATATTCCATTATATATATGTACCACATCTTTTTTACCCATTCATCTGTTGATGGACATTTAGGTTGCTTCCATGTCCTGGCTATTGTAAATAGTGCTGCAATGAATATTGGAGTGCATGTGTCATTTTGAATTACGGTGTTCTCTGCGTATATGCCCAGTAGTAGGATTGCTGAGTCATATGGTAACTCTATTTTTAGTTTTGCAAGGAATCTCCATGCTGTTCTCCACAGTGGCTGTATCAATTTACATTCTCACCAACAGTGCAAGAGTGTTCCCTTTTCTCCACACCCTCTCCAGCATTTACTGTTTGTAGATTTTCTGATGATGCCCATTCTGACTGGTGTGAGCTAATACCTCATTGTCATTTTGATTTGCATTTCTCTAATAATTAGTGATGTTGAGCAGCTTTTCATGTGCCTCTTGGCCATCTGTAGGTGTTCTTTGGAGAAATGCCTGTTTAGGTCTTCTGCCCATTTTTTGATTGGGTTGCTTGTTTTTTTGATATTGAGCTGGATGAACTGTTTATATATTTTGGAGATTAGTCCTTTGTCTGTTGATTCGTTTGCAAATATTTTCTCCCATTCTGAGGGTTGTCTTTTCATCTTGCTTATAGTTTCCTTTGCTGTGCAGAAGCTTTGAAGTTTCATTAGGTCCCACTTATTTATTTTTGTTGTTATTTCCATTACTCTAGGGGGTGGATCAAAAAAGAGCTTGCTGTGATTTATGTCAAAGAGTGTTCTTCCCATGTTTTCCTCTAGGAGTTTTATAGTGTCTGGCCTTACATTTAGGTCTTTAATCCATTGTGAGTTTATTTTTGTGTATGGTGTTAGGGAGTGTTCTAATTTCATTCTTTTACATGTAGCTGTCCACTTTTCCCAGCACCACTTATTGAAGAGGTGGCCTTTTCTCCATTGTATATCCTTGCCTTGTTCGTCATAGATTAGTTGACCATAGTTTATCTCTGGGCTTTCTTTTCTATTCCATTGATCTATATTTCTGTTTTTGTGCCAGTACCATACTGTCTTGATCACTGTAGCCTTGTAGTATAGCCTGCAGTCAGGAAGCCTGATTCCACCAACTCTGTCTTTCCTTCTCAAGATTGTTTTGGCTATTTGGGGTCTTTTGCATTTCCATACAAATCGTAAAATTTCTTGTTCTAGTTCTGTGAAAAAGGCCATTGGTAATTTGATCAGGATTGCATTGAATATGTAAATTGCTTTCGGTAGTATAGTCATTTTCACAATGTTGATTCTTCCAATCCAAGAACATGGTCTGTCCCTCCATCTGTTTGTGTCATCTTTGATTTCTTTCAAGAGTATCTTATAGTTTTCTGAGTACAGGTCTTTTACCTCCTTGGTTAGGCTTATTCCTAGGTATTTGATTCTTTTTGTTGCAATGGTGAATGGAATTGTTTCCTTAATTTCTCTTTCTGATCTTTCATTGTTAGTGTATAGAAATGCAAGAGATTTCTGTGCATTAATTTTGTATCCTGCTACTTTACCAAATTCATTGATTAGCTCGAGTAGTTTTCTGGTGGCATCTTTAGGATTTTCTACGTATAATATCATGTCATCTGTGAACAGTGACAGTTTTACTTCTTCTTTTCCAATATAGATTCCTTTTATTTCTTTTTCTTCTTTGCTTGCTGCGGCAAGGACTTCCAAAACTATGTTGAATAGGAGTGGCGAGAGTGGACATCCTTCTCTTGTTCCTGATCTTAGGATGAATGCTTTCAGTTTTTCACCATTGAGAATGAAGTTTGCTGTGGGTTTGTCATATATGGCCTTTATTATGTTGAGGTAGGTTCCCTCTATGCTCACCTTCTAGAGAGTTTTTATCATAAATGGATGTTGAATTTTGTCAAAAGCTTTTTCTGCATCTATTGAGATGATCATGTGGTTTTTATCCTTCAATTTGTTAATATGGTGTATCACATTGATTGATTTGCATATATTGAAGAATCCTTGCATTCCAGGGATAAACCCCACTTGATCATGGTGGATGATCCTTTTCATGTGTTGTTGGATTCTGTTGGCTAGTATTTTGTTGAGGATTTTTGCATCTAAATTCATCAGTGATATTGGTCTGTAGTTTTCTTTTTTTTAGTATCTTTGTCTGGTTTTGGTATCAGGGTGATGGTGGCCTCATAAAATGAGTTTGGGAGTGTTCCTTCCTCTGCAAAGTTTTGGAAGAGTTTGAGAAGGATGAGTGTTAGCTCTTCTCCAAATATTTGATAAAATTCACCTGTGAGTCCATCTGGTCCTGGACTTTTGTTTGTTGGGAGATTTTTAATCACAGTTTCAATTTCATTCCTTGTGATTGGTCTGTTCATATTTTCTATTTCTTCATCATTCAGTCTTGGAAGGTTATACCTTTCTAAGAATCTGTCCATTTCATCCAGGTTGTCCACTTTATTGGCATATAGTTGCTTGTAGTAGTCTCTTATGGTGCTTTTTATGTCTGCCGTGTCTGTTGTAACTTCTCCTGTTTCCTTTCTAATTTTATTGATTTGAGTCCTCTCCCTCTTTTTCTTGATGAGTCTTGCTATAGGTTTATTGATTTTATTTATCTTCTCAAAGAATCAGCTTTTAGTTTTATTGATTTTTGCTATTGTTTTCTTTGTTTCTATTTCATTTATTTCTGCTTTGATCTTTATGATTTCTCTCTGTCTACTAACTTTGGGTTTTGTTTGCTCTTCTTTCTCTAGTTTCTTTAGGTGTAAGGTTACATTGTTTATTTGGGATTTTTCTTGTTTCTTGAGGTAGGATTGTATTGCTATAAACTTCCCTCTTAGAACTGCCTTTGCTGCATCCCATAGGTTTTGGATCATTGTGCTTTCATTGTCATTTGTCTCTAGGTATTTTTTGATTTCCTCTTTGATTTCTTCAGTGATCTGTTGGTTATTTAGTAGTGTATTGTTTAGCCTCCATGTGTTTGTGTTTTTTACAGTTTTTTTTCCTGTAATTGATTTCTAATCTCATAGCATTGTGGTTGGAAAAGATGCTTGACACAATTTCAATTTTCTTGAATTTACCAAGGCTTGATTTATGACCCAAAATGTGATCTATCCTGGAGAATGTTCCATGTGCACTTGAGAAGAATGTGTAATCTGCTGTTTTTGGATGTAATGTCCTGTAGATATCTATTAAATCAAGCTGATTTATTGTGTCATGTAAAGCTTGTTTTTCCTTATTAATTTTCTGTGTGGATGATCTGTCCATTGGTGTCAGTGGAGTGTTAAAGTCCCCCACTGTGATTATGTTACTGTCAATTTCCTCTTTCACAGTTGTTAGCATTTGCCTTATGGATTGAGGTGCTCCTATATTAGGTACATATATATTTATAATTATGATTGCTTCTTCTTGGATTGATCCCCTGATCTTTATGTAGTGTCCTTTCTTGTCTCTTGTAACATTTTTTATTTTAAAGTCTATTTTATCTGATATGAGTATTTCTACTCCAGCTTTCTTCTGTTTTCCATTTGCATGGAATATCTTTTTCCATCCCCTCACTTTCCATCTGTATGTGTCCCTAAGTCTCAAGTGGGTCTCTTGTAGACAGCATATATATGGGTCTTGTTTTGTATCCATTCAGCCAGTCTGTGTCTTCTGGTTGGGGCATTTAGTCCATTTACATTCAAGGTAATTATCAATATGTATGTTCCTATTACCATTTTCTTCATTGTTTTGTTTTTGTTTTTGTAGGTCCTTTTCTTCTCTTATGTTCCCCGCTTAGAGAAGTTCCTTTAGCATTTGTTGTAGGGCTGGTTGGGTGGTGATGAATTCTCTTAGCTGTTGCTTGTCTGTAAAGCTTTTGATTTCTCCTTCGAATCTGAATGAGATCCTTGCTGGGTAGAGTATTCTTGGTTGTAGGTTCCTCTCTTTCATCACCTGAAGTATGTCATGCCACTCCCTTCTGGCTTGCAGAGTTTCTGCTGAGAAATCAGCTGTTAATCTTATGGGAATTCCCTTGTATGTTATTTGTCGTTTTTACCTTGTTGCTTTTAGAAACTTTTCTCTGTTTTTAATTTCTGTCAATTTGACTACTATAAGTCTTGGTGTGTATCTCCTTGGGTTTATCCTGCCTGGGACTCTCTGTACTTCTTGGACTTGGGTAGCTATTTCCTTTCCCATGTTAGGGAAATTTTCAACTATAATCTCTTCCAATATTTTCTCAGGTCCTTTCTCTCTCTCTTCTCCCTCTGGGACCCCTATAATGTGAATCTTGGTGCGTTTAACATTGTCCCAGAGGCCTCTTAGGCTGTCTTCAGTTCTTCTCATTATTTTTTCTTTATTATTTTCTGCATCAGTGATTATCACCATTCTGTCTTCCAGGTCACTTACTCGCCTTTCTGCCTCAGTTAACCTGCTATTGGTTCCTTCTAGTGTATTTTTCATTTCAGTTATTGTGTTGCATCTCTCTGTTTGTTTGCTCTTTAATTCTTCTAGGTCTTTGGTAAACTTTTCGATCTTTGCATCCAGTCTTTTTTCAATGTCCTGGATCATCTTCACCATCATTATTCTGAATTCTTTTTCTGGAAGGGTGCCTATCTCTTCTTCATTTAGTTGTTTTTCAGGGGTTTTATCCTGTCCCTTCATCTGGTACAAAGTCCTCTGCTTTTTCATTTTCTGTATCTTTCTGTGGTTGTGGTTTTCAGTTCCACAGTAGGAAATACTGCTGATACTGCTTGATACTGCTGTCTGCCCTCTTGTGGAGGAAGCTATCTAGGAGGCTGGAACTTGCTTCCTGATGGGAGGGACTCATGGTGGGTAGGGATGGGTGGGCAGAGCTCAGTAAGACTTTAATCTGATTTGGTGGGCAGAGATCAGTAAAACTTTAATCTGCTTGTCTGCTAAGGGGTAGGGCTGTGTTCCCACCTTTTTTGATGTTTGGCCTGAGGCTACCTAGCAGTGGAGTTTACAGGCTCTTTAGTGGGGCTAATGGTAGAGACTCTGGGAGGGCTCACACCAATGAGCACTTCCCAGAACCCCTGCCCCCAGTGCCCCTGTCTCCTCAGTGAGCCACAGCCACCCCCCCACCTCTGCCGGCAACCCTCCAACACCAGCAGGTAGGTCTGATTCAGTCTCCCATGGGGTCACTGCTCCTTCTCCCTGGGTCCTGGTGAGCACACTTTTTTATGTGCCCTCCAAGAGTGGAGTCTGTTTCCTCCAGTCCTGCGGAGGTCCTGCAATCAAATACTGCTGGCTTTCAAAGTCTAATTCTCTGGGGATTCCTCCTCCCATTGCTGGACTCCCAGGTTGGGAAGCCTGACGTGGGGCTCAGAACCCTCACTTTAGTGGTTGGACTTTTGCGGTATAACTGTTCTCCAGTTTGTGAGTCACCCACCTAGCATTTATGGGATTTGATTGTAACGCGATTGCACCCTTCCTACCATCTCATTGTGGCTTCTCCTTTGTCTCTGGAAATGGGGTGTCTTTTTTGGTGAGTTCCAGTGTCTTTCTGTCAATGACTGTTCAGCAGTTAGTTGTAATTCTGGTGCTCTTGCAAGAGGGAGTGAGCACACGTCCTCCTACTCTACCATATTGATCTCCCTTTTCATTTTTTTTTAAAGGTCATTATTTCTTGTCTGTGAATTTTCTGTTAATGTTTTCTACAAAATTTTCTGTAGGAATATAGTTCCTTTTTACCCTCAATTTTAAAATGTTCTTTTAGGGCTTCCCTGGTGGCCCAGTGGTTGAGAATCCACCTCCCAATGCAGGGGACATGGGTTCAAGCCCTGGTCCCAGAAGATCCCACATGCTGCGCAGCAACTAAGCCCATGCACCACAACTACTGTGCCTGTGCTCTACAGCCTGAAAGCCACAACTATTGAGCCCATGTGCCACAACTGCTGAAGCCTGCATGCCTAGAGCCCATGTTCCGCAACAAGGGAAGCCACCGTAATGGGAAGCCCATGCACCACATCAAAGAGTAGTCCCCGCTCGCCACAGCTAGAGAAAGCCCGCGCACAGCAATGATGACCCAACACAACCAATAAGTAAATAAATAAATAAATAAATTTATAAAAATAAAATAAAATTTTATTTTAGTGTTAGTAATATTGGCCTTCTATTTATTATATATAGTGCAAATATTTTATCCCCGTTTGTTATCTTTTGACTTTCTTATGTTTTTTTATCATTCAAAATATTTAATATTTTATAATCAACTTTATCAATGTTTTCTTTCATTGTATATGAACTTTTAGTCATATTTAGAGAGACTTTTTTGATAACTGAGCTTGTAGAAGAATTTACCCATACTGTCCTTTAATACTCGAATTTTTTTTTTTTAATTTAGATCTGTGTACCAAAATGGAAATCATTCTTGTGCATAGTGAGAAATGTATCTAATTTAATTTTATGCTCCTAAATCTGTCCAGTGGTTCAAGCACCATTTATTTCAAAGTCCATCTTTTCCAAGAATTTGAGATACTAGCTGTATAACTTTGCTAGGGTCACAGGCTGGGTGACTTAAATAAGATAAATTAATTTTCTCACAGTTGTGGAGGCTGGTAGTCCAAGATCAAGGTGTCAGCAGGCTTGGTTTCTTCTGAAGACTCTCACCTTAGCTTACAGAAGGCCACCTTCTCACTGGATCCACAGGTTTTTTCTCCTTACCTCTTTATATGTCTGAATATCCTCTTATAAGGACACCAATCAGATTGGATTAGGGCTCACTCTAAGGGCCTCATTTTAACTTAATCACTTCTTTGAAGGCACAATCTCCAAATACAATCACATTCTGAGGTACCAGAACTAGGGCTTTGACATACAAATTTTGGTGTACACAATTCACCCATAACACTGCCTTTGTTGTATATTTATATTCTATTTTTATTTTATTATATATTCTATTTTTATATTCTATTTCTGTTTTAACTGTAGAGGCTTTGTAATATATATTTAAGCTTTGGCAGAGCTAGTCAACCTCCATAACTCTTCCTTTTCAGTATCTATTCTTGTATGTTTATTGTTCCTTATGAGATTTAGAATCAACTCTTAGTTCTATAAAAAAATCTTATTGAAAACATACTGTGATCTTATTAAATTTATAAAGTAACTTAGAGAGAACTCAAACATCCTAAAAGCAGGATTATGTTTCCATTTCTTCAAGTCTACTTCTGTATTTTTAGGAGTATTTTAGTTTTTTGCAAGTTTCAAAAAGTTTTAAGTTTATTCCTAACAATTTATTTTTGTGCTTTAGTGAATATGGTCTTCTCTTTCATCATATCTTTTAAATGGTTATTACATGAATATTTGCATATAATTTTGCATTATATTAATTGGCTGAATTATCTTAATTTTCAAGTTAGTTTTATTAATCTTATACATCTTTCCCAGAATGCTATCTTGTCATCTTCAAATAAATTATATTTTTAAAATTATTATTTCTCAATATGTTTACCTGTATCAAATTTTACTGAGTAGTTAATACCTGCAGTACAATATTAAATATTACTGGAGATGTTGAGCATCCTTGCCTTGTTCCCAACCATGGCGAGGATACCTTCATTACTTTTTTGTTAAATAGAATGCTGAGTTTAAAACTGAGATATATACACACATATACATATATATTTTATCATGCTAAGGAAGTATCCACCCATTCCTATTTTCCCAAGATTTTAATTCGTAACATGTGATGAACTAAGTCTAAAAGGATTTTCAGCCTCTATAAAGGTATCATTTTTCTCCTTACACCTATTAGTACATTATATTAAAATAATTCACTATTGAATCCCCTTCGCATTTCTCATACAAACCCACTTGGTCATGTTGTATCATTTTTTTTTCATCTTTACTGGAGTATAATTGCTTTACAATATTGTGTTAGTTTCTGCTGTACAACAAAGTGAATCAGCTATGTGAATATATATATATCCCCATATCCCCTCCCTCTTGAGCCTCCTTCCCACCCTCCTTATAACACCCCTTTAGGTCTTCACAAAGCACTGAGTTGATCTCACTGTGCTCTGCAGCAGCTTCCCACCAGCTATCTATTTTACATTTGGTAGTGTATATATGTTAATGCTACTCTCTCACTTCATTCCAGCTTCCCCTCCCCCCCACCCCGTGTCCTTAGGTCCGTTGTCTACATCTGCATCTCTATTCCTGCCCTGCCACTAGGTTCATCAGTACCATTTTTCTAGATTCCATATATATGTGTTAGCATATGATATTTGTTTTTCTCTTTCTGATTTACTTCACTCTATATGACAGATTCTAGGTCCATCCACTTCACTACAAATAACTCAATTTTGTTCCTTTTTAGGGCTGAGTAATATTCTATTGTATACATGTGCCACATCTTCTTCATCCATTTATCCATAAATGGACATTTAGGTTGCTTCCATGTCCTGGCTATTGTAAATGATGTGGCAATGAACACTGTGGTATGTGTATCTTTTTGAATTACGGTTTTCTCTGGGTATATACCCAGAAATAGGATTGCTGGGTCATATGGTGGTTCTATTTTTAGTTTTTTAAGGAACCTCCATAATGTTCTCCATAGTGGCTGTATCAATTTACATTTCACCAACAATGCAGCAGGGTTCCCTTTTCTCCACACCCTCTCCAGCATTTACTGTTTCTAGATTTTTTGATGATGGCCATTCTGACTGGTGTGAGGTGATACCTCATTGTGGTTTTGATTTGCATTTCTCTAATGATTAGTGATGTTGAGCATCTTTTCATGTTTGTTGGCAAATTAGATTCTGTTTGCTAATATTTTATTCAGATTTTTCCATCAATATTCATGCATAATATTGTTTTTTGTGCAATCTTTATAATCTTTAAGCATGAAAAAACAGATTCTTGTGGAAAGTTTCTTTCATTTTCTTTTTTCTAAAATAATTCATGTAGTACTGACACTATTTTGTACCTAAAGATTGGTTATATTGGTTAGTAAAACCATCTGGGGTTCATGTGTATGTGTGCGTGTGCTTATCTCTACTGTGGTCACTTTTGTTAATTGTATCCTTTATGAATTTATATCATATAAATTTTAGAGAATATTTCTGTAGAGCAATATAAAGTTATCTGCTATAATTTTTTTTAATTTTTTATTTATTTTATTTATTGTTTATTTTTTTATGGCTGCATCAGGTCTTTGTTGTGGTACATGGAATCTTCGTTGTGACATGTGGGCTTCTCTCTAGCTGTGATGTGTGGGTTTTCTCTTCTCTAGTGGTTCATGGGCTCTAGTGCACATGGGCTCTGTAGTTTGTGGCATGCAGGCTCTCTAATTGAGGTGCAAGAGCTCAGTAGCTGTGGTGCGTGGGCTTAGTTGCCCCACCGTATGTGGGATCTTAGTTCCCCAACCAGGTATCGAATCCACATCCCCAGGATTGGAAGGTGTATTCTTTACCATCGGACCACTAAAGTAGTCCCTATAATTTATTTTTTAATTTCTATTTTTGGCACCTTACAGTTTATTCCTTATTTTTGAGGGTTTTTTTCTTTTCATATATATTTTTTTTAATTTAAATATAATTGACACAGTTTCAGGTATATAACATAATGGTTCTAATGGTTCAGTGTAAGTATATATCATGAAATGATCACCACAATAAGGTCTGGTTAACATCCATCAGCACCCTTAGTTACATTTTTTTTTCTTATGATGAGAATTTTTGAGATCTACTCTCTTAGCAAGTTTCAGATATGCAATACAGAATTATTATTACAGTTACCATGCTGTATATTACACTCCCAGGACTTATCTTAAAACTGAAAGTTTGTACCTTTTGACCTTCTACTCTCATTTCACCCACCCTCCACCCCAGACTTTCTTAGTTTGATCAGCTCTCATGTATTTCTTCTCTATTCTTTTCAGAGTTTTTGGATTTTTGTTTAGAATATTTTTATAGGTCCAAATGCTCTTTTGACTATACTGAATTTAGTTGAAAAGTTGTGTTTTCATTTTATTCTGCTTTGTGGGTGGCTTTGGGAGGAAAGGAATTTTCATCAGCTGAGATATCTTGATTGATTTTTTTTTCTGTTCTCCTTATAGTAGTTTCTTACAGAGTTTGCTTACTTTTTTCCCCCTAGGCATTTTTTCAACACTGTTACAAGTTCAAGAGTGTCCTCTTTGTCCTCTTAGGATGACCTTAAAGGTGGAAATCTGGTTGATATGTGTTGTCCAAAAGCTGTATTTACAAAAATAATATTATGTGGACTGTAAAATAATGACTACAACGATTTCTAATAATATTTTGATTGGAAATCGAACACTAGTTTTATTATTTTAACTATTATATTTATTTTTAATTGTTGGAGTGTTTCTGAAAATGAAAAGATAACCCTCTAAAAGTTGCTGGTTCTTTTTGCATTGTCAGACATACTACACTCTATAATAAAGTGGAATGCAATGTGTGTGCATGTGTAGAGAGAGGGAAAAAGAGAGGAGAGAGAGACAGATAGACACAGAGAAAGAAAAAGAGTGGGAGAATCATAGTTATATGATTTGGAGATTCTGTGCATTTTCTAGTAAAAAGTGTTGTGTGATCCAGATGCTTCCATTCTCTTCAGATAGCCTATAAGGAAAAACATCCTTTAGAAGGAGAGAGTGTCAAGGGCAGGGTATCTCCTCAGTTTACATGAGGCTTCCAGGTCTGCCCTGGTAGATGCCTGCTTTTCTATGAGAGGACCAGAGGCCAGGAAGCTGTGTGCTGCTTACTCCTCTTTGCAAGCCCCTGTGCACTGAAGCAAATGGGTTGATGTTTACTAGTCTTTCTCTGATAGTTTGATCATCATGGGGTTAACTCAGCTCTCTTGGTGACAACCCACTGGGATGTTATCCTCCCCTGATTTCCTGGCAGGTGTCTGGGAGTGCCAATTCCTACATAATTATTACATGATTATGTAAGCGTAAAAGACAAGCCTGACTGGTGAGGTCACTAAGCCAAGTTAGTAGAGACAGTATGTATTTCGGGGTAGTAGGGGGAGCTTGTGTAAAGAACAAAACTGTGAACAGTAGAATATCATTGACAAATGATCTCACTAGCCTATGAAGTCTGACACTGGTGGGAACACTTCAAACTTTTATTTCCTTGAAAGAAAATTTTTTTAAAGTTCTACAATAATAATCAAGTAGCACTGATTTCTTATTGTTGAACACATTTAAATATAGACTAGACAGACGTTAGTTGAAGTAAAAGATTTATGCTGATCAGAATTAACAGTTTTCAGCAAAATGATTCTTCACATGGACTGATTTATCTTCACATACATTATGAGGAAAAGTTTATTAAAATATGTATATAGATAGATAGTCATGTTTAATATACTGCAATGAAAAACAATTTTTAAGAACTTGAGCGGATGGATTTCGGAAATGAAAGGGCTGTCGCCAAGTGTAACTGAATTTTCTCTTTTATGTATAGAAAACCCAACAAGACAACTTTAAGCAGATACGCATTATCAATTAAGTCACTGTACTAACCCTTTCAAGTGTATGTAATTTGTCATTTTAAAAAACTACTTACTATAAAGTATCTAAATATATGAATATCTTTACTACAACTCCACTCCCAGAACCATTTACTGTGGAATTATCTGTTGTTGAACAAATATGTCTGGATTATTACTGAGTTTAATGGTGCCTCACTCCAGAAGTTTTAACCTAAGCTGAAAAGTTATTGAAAGGGTGCCTAGACCATTTCTATGATATTAAGGATGTGAGTTTCCATTTACTTCTTATATTTTTCTTCATCCCCACTTTGCTAAACATACATATGAATGTATAGCTGCCGTTCTCTGTCAGAGAGGGTTTTGTTTCCCTTTTCTACAGAAGGGGTAATCACACTTCTGGAAAGAAGAATGATGCTTTAAAACAGCTCAATAGCTTTTGTACCTGGATAAGGGCACTCAGAAATGACACACATGCACAAAACTTTTCTCGTGGCTCTGAGAAGATTAAATTTGGTTCCTCAGTCAGGGAGGCATTAAGCAAAGAGCAGCTCCATGGGCAAAGCAAAAATAACTGTTATGTGGGAGCTGTTAGACTGGCAGTAGATTGCCATCTAGGGATCTTCACTCTCTGCTAAGTCCCTTCTCACACTGTGTAGGAAATGGCAGGAAGAAATATTTTAGCCAAGATATAAAAGAAGATATACATTTCTCACAGTTAAAGGCATACAAAATCAGTCAGTTCTTTAAAAGCCCCTTGGAAAGCTCAAAGACCACATCCACTTTCCGAATGTTCCATTAGAAGTATCCCAGACACAACTCATGGTCATAACTCCCCTGACCTTGTTCTAGAATAAATGTGATAAGAGTATGTGTTCCTGGTCTCTACAAGTTTAGGGACTTCCTCGTTCCTCGATGATGAAATAAGAGTGCTTATATCATATGTGCTGGATCTCTTCTTGTTCATTTATCTTGATTATGGAATGGTTGAATTATAATTATATCTTAAAATGGTGTTGGGTGAAATTTTGCAGGACCATTATGCTAACTGTAAAAGGGACTCAAATGACTGCCTAGAAAAGCGACCATATAATTTATTGTCTAAACTTGGATGCTATTAGAGAACAAAATAAGAGATATTAGTAATTACATTTAGCACAACAGTAGTAAAGTGAGCCTTTCCTGGGAAAGCCAAGCTATAGGTCATCCCAATCATAAGGGAATGATTTAGATGTGTGTGGTATGTTATTCAAGAATGATTAGGCCTCAGTAGTGTCCATCAACTCTGCCTAGTGAATGTGTTTAGAATTAACAAGGATCTCTAACAAAATAATGGAAATTGGGTAGAACAAAGCTCTAAAAATAGATTTCATCCAGTAGCTGGCATTTAAGCTTGAATAAAACAAGATCTTCAGTTGGTTGTAAATCTGATTGACAAACAGGAGACTATCTACTAGTTATTTAGTAAAATATCTGAAATTAAAGCAGGAAATGTTAGCTTCTAGTCATATTTGAACTCCTATTTACAAATTGAAAATCCAATTTTATGTACTTAAAGATATTTATCTGAAAAATGAAGGGCTTAATATATCGTCCTTAAGATTCCTTCCAGCTTTGCTATTTTGTGATTTCTACTAACTCTTTTTTTCTTGGTGAATAAGAAGATCCTTGGAGACACTGGAGCTTCTGAGACTTAGGGAATTTATGGGGAAGGAACACAGGCAAAGTGAAAGTACTGTGGGACCATTTATGTTCTGCCATTGCATCATATTCACTTTTCAATTCAGTCATGTTGAACTACTTGAAATTCTCAACACACCCCTTATTCCTCCATGCAGTCTGTTTCCTATGTTAAGAATGTTCTTCCCTCTTCATTCCCTTTAACTTTAGCTATATCTAACTTCTATTTATCCTTCAAACATTGATCTTTTAATCTCAACTCGAACCCTTTCACTGCAACCCCATGGCCCTTTGGGCATAACTCCATCACAACACTTTTCACAAACTCTGTTATAATTGTTCATTCATTTTACTTTCATGTTGCACTCTGAGCTACATGACTTTTCTACCTCTACATCTCTAGCAGTCAACCTAGTGATTCTCAAATAGAAGACATTCAGTAAACCATCAAGTGAATTATAAAAAACAATTATTCCTCCTTCAAATAATGACATAAATCTGTAGCAACATAAAAAATGAACTATTCCTGTAGATGCCTAAATAAGATACCCATTACATAAATAATCATATATGTAAATCCAGGTGAAAAATAAGTTGAGTTTGGATTGCATCCTGTGCTTTATTTTATAGAAATCCTCGGGATTTATGCCATTGGAAATGCTTCAAGAAAAACACTTCATAAATGCAAAAATGTGCTTATGATGACCAAGACCCTGTGTTAGGCATAATAATTTAGAGACTAAATTGACATAAATAGCTTCCAGGATGGTCTACCCTACACTAACTTTTGCTCTATAGTGCTTTCCAGAGGTTTCATAGAATAAAAAAGCAATCTATTTTATTTTGTGCTATGTCTTCATAGCCTCTAAATAAGCATTCCATTTACTTTACCACTTTTTATACAGCTCATATGATCCTTTCTGGCATGTATACTTGCCTGTGCATACATAAGCTAATTTTAAACAAGCTTAACAGAAACTCTTTTTAAACACTATTAAACACACTAAAAATATATATCTTTAATATCTCTCCTCACTAGCAAAGTCATGTAGAATCAACATTCTTTTATTAATTAAGTCTCAAAAATTTCAGTCATTTCTTTTAACCTCACCTTCTTTCTAACCATTGATCTTTAATCATTTGCCATAGTTGGTAAATTGTTAATTTATAATATTTCTCAAAAGTATCCATTGCTTTCCCACTGCATTCGACATTATGAATTACATGTTGACTAATCAATGTTTTCCTAACTGATGTCACTGATATAAAATTTTACCCATTTAATAATTCTGAACATTACTGTCAAATTACTTACCTTGAAATACTGCTTTTAGCATCCTAAAAGTATTCTAAAAGTACAGTAACAACTAGTACCTACAAAATATAGTCCAAATTCAATAATCTGACCTTTTAAAGGCCTTCCAAAATCTGGCCCCAAACTATTTTTCAACTTCCCGCCTGCTGTGTAACATAAATTCTCCTCTCTAGAGGAATCACTGACCTCCAAATGCTATTTGTTAGGATATATTTACCCATGTTTTAACTTTTACCACAAACTTGCTTATTATACCTCTTCCGCTCTCTACACTCCCTTCCTTCCTCTAAAACTGACATTAATATTCTGTCAGTGCCTAAATTGAGAGGGTTATCATTTACCTCCAGTGGTCATTCATTAACAGACACAGCCTTCTTAACTTCCTACTAATGAGGTTGCTTCAAAAGCTATGAGGATGTGATTTCTAAATTGAAACGTTATATGCTTAACATAAGTGTCTATAACTGTGTTCTCTTCAGACAGTTTGATGACTGAAAAAAATATACTATAAGGAAAAAAAAGATAGGGTCTTTGCTTCCATATTTAAATGGTCTTTCTCATAGGATTAAAAAAACAGCATCCTATTCTCCAGTAAACCTTAACTTCCTTTCTTCAATGATGACTTCAATCAGTGTCCCTAAAGATAGTGACACTGTTCTTGTTACTTATCTTGTCTGGTGTGTAAATCTTATCTCTTCTGGTAAATTAAGGAGCATCTCAAGAATGATGGTGGGGGAAGGAACATTTTATCATTTCTTACCTACATCTCTGTAGTTTTCTCCTTTGTCTTTTATCTTGGTCCTCAAAGTCCTTAATTCTCTCCACTGTTAATAAAACAAAAGCAGTAACAGGGTCTAATGTTAGATTAAAAGTCACATGAGTAGTGTTTGGGTCTCATCTGTACTGTAAAATTAAATTGAGCACTCATATCATCTGAGTTGAATGTTATGTTTCTCCTTAACAGGAATAATGACTAATGCATCTTACCCTGATCAATTGTGAAATTGTATATTCTTTCACAACTATCCACTCCCCTTTTTCTTCAATACCTTGAGAGGACTACATTTCTACCTTCCTTACATTTCCTTAACTTTGTATTTGGCCAAGTAACTTGCTTCAGCCAAGCACATGTGTGAAGACATGAAAGTACATGAGTTTCAAGTTTCTATGAGCTTTCTTGCCCTCCTGAAAGGCATAAGAAGGGGTTGTGGCTGCTTCAGGTAGTTACTGTTCTTCTTCTTGGTCTCCAAAAGACAAACCCATATAGCAGACCTAACCCCAAGTCTAGTCAAGCTCAGCTGAGCCAAGTAGAATCCCAGATAACCTACTGACCCATGAGTGAAAAATAAATGTTTGTTTTAAGCTAATAAAATTTTTGATCTGTTGTTTATGTAGAATTCTCACAGCAAAATCTAAGACATTTCTTGCAGAGCTGTGATCTTCAAATAGGTTTCCATATACAAATATGATTTATAAATGTTATAGTATAAAAGTATCTTACAGTCATTATGCAGAGCAAATAAATCAAAGACTAAAAATACACACTGTATAACTGTACTTTTGTGAAGTTTTAGAATAAGCAAAACAATCATGGTGATAGGAATTACCTCAGGGGTGTGGTCGAAGGGACTTGGCAATAATTTAATAGTATGAGCATATAGGAACTTTTTGGAGTAGTGGAAAGTTTCTAAAATTTGTTTTGGGGCTTCCTAGGTGGCACAGTGGTTAAGAATCCGCCTGCCAATGCAGGGGACTTGGGTTCAATCCCTGCTCCAGGAATATCCCACATGCTGTGGAACAACTAAGCCCATGTGCCACAACTATTGAGCCTGTGCTCTAGAGCCCGTGAGCCACAACTATTGAGCCCATGTGCTGCAACTACTGAAGCCCATGTGCCTAGAGCCTGTGCTCCGCAACAAGAGAAGCCACAGCAATGAGGAGCCTGTGCACCACAACGAAGAGTAGCCCCCACTCACCACAACTAAAGAAACCCCACACACAGCAAAAAAGACCAAACACAGCCAATAAAATGAATAAATAAATAAATAAAATCTGTTATGGATGTTGAATACATAGATACGTACAACTGTCAAAACTCAACTAACAAAAACTGTGCATCTTATTATATGTTAGTTATAACTCAATAAAACAAAATCTGTTCAATATTGCTGACTCATCCCTGAACTTGACTTTTGCATCCAAGTACACACTCAACACTTTCACTTGAACGTTAATAGGCAACGCCCACTCTATTCTCACAATCAAATTCCTAATTCTACCCACCCCTTAAGAAAATTTCCCTCACAACAGTACGCCTTATCCAAGAAAAGAAAAGAGCTCCATTCCCTAGTTCTTCAGGCCAAAATTTTTCTTAAAAAATTGATTCCCATCTCTCAAATAGTGCATCTAACTCTTTGGCCACTCCTCACTACTTCCTCTGTAAATACGCTGGTCCAAACCACAGTCATTTGTAAGGCTCCCAACTTGTATCCCTGACATTCTGCTGCTCAGATAGCTATACCGCATATAGTTGATTCTCAATTGATATTTGCTAAAGTGATGAACAAATGAAAATGCCTTTTGCATCCTAGCTTTTTCTATTTAGTTTCATCCAGAAGCATCATAATCTCCCAGGAGTTATTCTGGCTCAAACATCAGCACTGCAAGCACTTACTGCTTGTTCAATCTAATTAGCATTACTTACAAAGGAAATGTAGAATAGCCCAATGCAAGTGTAAAGAAAGCATTAATCAACTTGAGTGCAAAGCTTAAAAACAAGATAGTAACAGAACCTACTTCCCCACTCCTTTAATTATTCTGGCAGCCACAAACAAAATAGGATGATGGGAGAGGATGAAGGCACTAAAGAGAGTACTGCCATGATTCTGTCCCAAGGAAGTCATCCTTTCTCCCATTTTCTTCCAGGTTTCTGGCACCTCCATCCTATCCAATTCCTCCACCCCAATATGCATCTAAATAAATGTTCTAAATCTTTACAAAATGATGTCAATCACTCTAGAGGGGAACATGCCTGAATCCTAAAATTTACAAGCCTTGTTTTATCGGTTAAGTAAAAACAAGATCTCACTCAGTGCCTTAGCACAGAGAGAAGGGAGCAACACTGAGCCAAAAACAGTATAACAATGACAACCCACGTATCTGAACACGTGAAGATCAATTTTCCCTCTTTAACTTCTTACCTTCTGGTTCTTCCAGTCATTACTTCACCCAACAATAGCAGTAAAGTGTAATTTTCAAAAAGAATAAATCTACGATTCACACACAAATGTAAGATGAACACTTGTAAAATATTTCAGTCAACTCATTAATTAATAAGTGAGCCAACAGATACTAAAACTAGTTCAAATGAGAGTTTAATTACAGAGATCTATATTCTCTACAGGACAGAATTCATTTCCATCACCACGAATAAGAACCATTTGCATTGCTGTCAGCTTTACTGTTCTCTACAAGTTAACTTCTATCTACAGAGTTGTTCAATTGCTAGTTGAAGGCATAGCTACACACGCCTATGGAATCCAGTAATTTCCAGTGAGTCTGTTCAACAGTGCAAGCATGCCACTCAAAAGACACTGGAATTCTGTTTTGCCCATTTCCAAGTTACTGGCAATTTTTCCTGTCATGAAGAAAAGGAATTACCTTAATGAACTATAGTAACTTTTTAAAGCAAGTTCTATTGAAAAGTTTCCTAAACAGCGAAATACTTTAAACATCTTTGTTATATCAAAGCAACAGTATGTACATGTTTTCTTCTCAATTTTTCCTCAACTCATGACTTAAAACTTTACTCTCTAGAGGACTGACTTTTTAAAAAAACAATTGCACTCCATTGCTGCAGTGAAACCATCATTTGTCATGAGTGTGTGACTGCAAAAACGATGAGAAAGCAACACGAAAAAGGTTACAGAAATGCTTTATTTACATTTATTGTTTTCCATTTTTCATTTTCTTGTGTGTATAGTCCAATCCTGCTAGCAAGAGAAAAGCTCTTTGCTCTCAAATGCATTGAACAATGCCACATACATTGTACAATACTGTTCTCACAGTTGCACTAAGACACATATACATAAATACTTCCATTCTAAAGAAACTGCTCCTTCAATATTTTATACACAGAACTGCCAGTAAGCAATTGGATTTTAAAGTTCTTCATGCTCTGAATTTTAAAAAAACTAGAATTTTACATATACTTTAAAGTCTTCTCATCCCAATGGCTTAGAAAGTGTCTTCATTTTAAATACATACAGACATACATACATAGTATAAAAATGTAAATCATTTCAAAAATTTGAAATTGGCCACTACTACCACTGCCAACAACAACCAAATAACATGAACTTTATTGTAATAAATTTGCTGGTTTTATATTAGTTCTAGACAATTTTTTAATGAATATCAAATCTTGGAAAAGGTTTGAAAAATCATTATTATTTGCTAAGCACACACTTATTTTCCTGTTTCACTCTTCTAAATTCAACCATCTTCTGTTTCATATTCTCTCAAGGACAAATTCACATATTCTATTGCCCCATGGGGAATTTTCCTTTGGGTAACATGTATCTCCATGATTTTTCCTTATCACAGTTGGATAAAATGAAAAAACATTATTATTCATATAAACCTACATCCAAATCATCTATACTAGCATAAAAAGCCAGTTTTTTTGATGCTAACATCAGGGTTTTTTTTTTTTTATTTTTTACAAACCTAACATCTTACTCATTTTATTTTGCCTTTAGTTTTTCAATTGTGTGCTTATTTTTCAGTTGTCTTATGACAAAATTACTATTTCAATTTAGTCCTGAAAGATGTTTTTGTATAATTGAATAAATATTGCATGCATCATTTATTATTTCTTGATATGCCAAGAATCCATGATGATAATAAATATTTAAATATATTAAGGCATATTTAAAATGTTATTTACGGTTATACACACACATTTGCATGTACGTAAAATCAGATGTCCACAGAAAGATGAGACACCTCAACTGTGAATGCCAGTGATTATAAAATCTATATGTATTTGTACTACTCCATATTAAAATAATTGCTTTTTAAAAGTATATATGATTGAGACTTCCCTGGCGATCCAGTGGTTAAGACTCTGTGCTCCCACTGCAGGGGTCCCAGGGTTCAATCACTGGTCTGGGTAAGATCCCACATGCTGTGCAGCACAGTCAAAAAAAAAAGATATTAAAAGTACATATGATTAAAAACCTAAGATCCTATGAAGAAAAAAACTAAAATTTTCTATTAGTAACATTAAACCCGGTAGAGTTTTCATTCCTCCCAGTACCTTGTGTTGTGAAGAAAATTGATCACTGATGTGAGAGACAGCAAAGAAAGCAAAACAATCAGCAAGAATAAAAATAACTGATATAGGGACTTCCCTGGTGGCACAGTGGTTAAGAATCCGCCTGCTAATGCAGGGCACACGAGTTAGATCCTTGGTCTGGGAAGATCCCACATGCCACAAAGCAACTAAGTCTGTGTGCCACAAAGCAACTAAGTCTGTGTGCCACAATTACTGAGCCTGTGCTCTAGGGCCTGCGAGCCACAACTACTGAGCCCATGCACCGCAACTACTGAAGTTTGCACACCTAGAGCCTGTGCTCTGCAACAAGAGAAGCCACCACAATGAGAAGCCTGTGCACCACAAGGAACAGTAGCCCCACTCACCATAACAAGAGAAAGCCCGTGTACAGCAATGAAGACCCAATGCAGCCAGTAAATAGATAAATACACAGTAAAAATAAAATAAAATTCAATTATAAAAAAATGAGATATTTTGAAGGACTTGTTTTTATAAATTGATTGCTTTTAAAGTAATCAAATGTAACATTTCTGAGGGGATGGAGGACTAACTTCTGTGTGTAGGATGGCATACATTGTAAGAAAACAGATAACAGACAATCAAGATATGACTTGAAAGTTATGGTTAACATTATTTTTGTGTGTTTGTTAGCTGTGCAAAAGGCATTTCTTAGCTGACTAGCCACAGTATAAAAATTTGCCCCATAAATGTACTGTTCTTTATTTAAATGCTAATATTAGTAGAAGGGTAAAACAAGTCAATTCTACTAATTGAGACATTTGACTTAGAGACTAGCAATCCCTTTACCTGCAAAAACTATGAGGCATTTTTCTTCAAAACTTAAGTGATATCCAAGTGAAATGTAATGCAATAATTTTACTTGACTCTGTGTCAATGTATTTTATATTTCTTTTGATGCTATTTAAAAAAAAGTAATGATACAAAGCACTTATACATTTTAAACAATAAAACAAATTATAAACTAAATATAAATGATTCTTAAAAAAACAATAAAATTCAATAACATAAATAATTTAATGTGTCAGATTTTGTTTTTCCTGAAACCATTTGGCCAACTTCTAATTTGAAGTTTAAAAATAAAAATAGTAGCATCAGGTTCAGGTCTAGATCTATTCTGATTCTTCATTTTGACTTTAGTAAAATGTAACATAAGTATACTTAACATAAGTATACTGTGCAAAATATTCTCAATAACTTGAAAATATAATTGCAGGATAATTTCAATTTACATTTAGCCAAAACTCTTCCTGGGAACAACTCTCAAAGGCTAATTTTAACAAGGTATTGCTAAAAACTGTCTTACTCAGCTGAAGTTAAATTTAGCTCTCTGGCTTTACCAAAAATGGATATTTAATCCATACTGATAGAATCAGGGACATAACATTTACTTATTACACTGACCAAAATATTTATTGCCAATGAATTTTAGCAAGTTAGTATTAAAAAATATAATTGGCATATTACTTTTGCTAACCATGTAAACAGAGTATTGATGGTGACAGAATAGATTCCTTTAAATTTGATGTACCTATTGAGGATCAGAATGCATTGCTCCTGAAATATGGTGCTTTGGCATACTGAACATTTAAAGCTAGAGGAATTTGAGAAACAGCAGGTGAAGTGCTCTCTGAACCCCTTTCGCCTCTGAAGGAGGTCATAGGATCTTCAAGTGACAGGTGACTTCACCATACCCAGAGCAAAGTAACATTTTTATCCTTAAAGACAGAGAGACACTAAGAGGAATCTGAATGAACAGGCCTTGCTAAGTTTTCCAGTTTACTACTCTTGGCTCATACCCTTTTGTCCTATCATGTTTTCCCACAACTCTCCACTTTTTATCAAACCTTGTATAAAATCATCAGATTTAATCATTTCTTCTAAGTCTTCATTTCCTTATGAAGGTCCCCATGTCACATAAAACTTCTAGTAATTAAATACGTTTATATGTGTTTCTCCTGTTGATTTGTCTTTGTTAGTCTAATTTTTAGGCTCAGTCATGGATTCTAAGAAAAGTAAGGAAATTTTTTTCTCCCTCACATGCCTCTTTTCCTAAATTTTTCCACTATTTTTCTCTATTTGAACTACTGAACTAACTACAATTTCATGGAGGGTCTTTGGACCTATGCATGCTGCAAAAATGATGATACTCATCCACTGAATAATTCCTTGAGTTACTTAATAATTCAATATTTATCCCAATAATTATAAGAATGTAAAATATGCTTATAATAGATGATCATTGGGATACAAATAAAAGGTTTTATAAATTCTTATACAGAACTCACTAAACACTGAAAATATGTTTCCTCAGCAGCACAAAATATCTAGTTAGAGAATTACTCCTATGAGGTAATAGTACATGGGCACATGAGTCCCATGTGAATCATCATACTGAATTGTTGACAGCTGAGGCAGGGTAAGGATGACTAGATCAAGAGCATAAGACACTAGCTAAGAAATTAGATTAGTTTGAATTCAGAGTAGAGAATTACGTGTGTCATAGAAGAATCTCTGGGAGTCAGGGGAAAGCATTAGAATTTGGGGCATGCAAAGGACTGTAGGCCAAGAAAAGAAGAGTAAAGAAAGTAATGGGAGCGATAAGGGGAAAATTATCATTAAACCTAAGGTAGACTCTGGAGATTACCCAAATGCTCACTACTTGAGTGTGATCCTGAGAAAAAGCAAGGACATAAGCATTTTTTGGAGCTAATTTCTTTACTAAGTAGAAATTATATTTTAATTTAAAGAATCAGCAACTCTCAGCTTTTGCTCTTTCTTCCTGATAGAATCAAATCTATTTATTCTCTGTATGCCTATAAACAATACTTTATAATGATGGAAATCAGCTGAATTATGTAGATTTAATTAAGTATAAGCATAATTAAATGGAAAAAAGAATCCCTGAAATAGTATTTAACATCTCAGTTAAAAAGGAAGACAGTATTCGGGTCAATGTTTTTGACTGGAGCTATATTAAGAAACTATTGAGCTTCAAATGTTATTTGACCATCTGTCTTCCCTTAATCAGGTTCTAAAAGGATAAGCTGTAGGCATGGGGCATAGAAAATAAGTATATGAGGAAGCATTTCATAAAGAAGAAGAAAATAATTCTAAATTACAAAAGATATAAGTAATTTTGAGGCCATGGGTCATTTGTTCGAAAAAGAAAAAGGTTATAGATTAAAGAAATGAATACACTATTTCTTTTCATGAGTTGTTTTTTATTTCTTTTTAAATCCCAGAATTTTCATCTACATTATACTATTTCTATACATGTTTTCTCATAAATTTGGAAGGAAGACTTGGGGACATAACATTAGCTCTGTTTCCACTACTCTCCGGAAGTGGAACTTCTTTTTTACATGTCACCCAAGAGTCCACATTGAATTCTTCTGGGTACAGACAGCCATATTTTCCAAACCTCTGAATACAAATGAAAAAGTTCCTTGCAGGTGACTCTTGAGTGCTTACTAATTGACACTCTTGATCTTCTCTTGGCCCTACTACTGAGTATCTCCTATGTTGTTCTCACACAAATTATGCAGACAAATATCTGTAACTCAGCAATACTACAGCTAATATTAACATTCAAAAAGCTGGACAAACACTAGACCAAGTCTTTTTATTTAAATCTCTCAAATAGCTAAAGAGCTAGAGTTACATTATAGATTAGAACTATCTTCCATAAAATCTTAAGGTTTATAAAGTTACAATTTCATTAACTTTCATAAAATCCTACTACTGATGACTAAATAAAGCAGAATATAATTTTTAACCCTTAAAAATCATATTCTGTCTAACAGTTGAAATATTTCCCATAAAGTGGGTGAGCCTACTAAACATATAAAGTGGAGATTCACTCTGGGGTGACCGGGGAAGTTTGATTTTAAGATTACACTTCTGCCTTTACCTTCCCTGTTTTTATAGAATCATTCCCAAGAGGGAATTTCTATTAAACATTTCTAGTTTTAGTGCTTCTGATGATTACTTCTATAATTATACAATTGTATAATTTGAATTAAATTGTATACTTGATTCATTAAATGTTGAAAACTTCCTACGCCTTCCCATAAGAAAGCTGAAGATTCAGTGCACATACTTGCTCATGCTTCTCCCTTCACATTTATACTCAGAAGGGAGCAATATACAACAATGGTGAGGTGTGTAGGTTCTAGATTAAATTGTTTAGGCTTTAGTTTCTGTTACTTTTATTAGCTTTGGGACTTTGGACAGCACCATATACAGAAAGTTTATTTTCTTTATAATACTCATATATACAGTACTTACTTACTTTAAAGGGTTATTATCACGATTGAGTAAATATATCTCAAGCACTTAGAATAGGGCCTGACATATACTAAGCTACTAAGAACTCAATAAGTGTTAGTTATTATTTTTGCACTATTACCATCTCTTTTCTTATATATAGAAGCACTCTCTCTCTGTGTGTGTGCGCGTGTGTGTGTGTATACATATGTATGTATGTATGTATACACCTGGCAACTGTAATTTACTTAGGGCTTTTAAAAAACAAATTTATCAAATCTTAGTGGTTATGACACAGAAACTTTTCGTAGCCCCGTTGCCAAGACCCTGGTCCAAGCCAGGATTATTTCTTACTTGGATCATTACGAAATGTTTTCTACCTGAAAAATGCTTCCAGTATTGTCTACTCCATCTTCATCGAAAGCTAAAGTGATTTTTTTAACGTAAAGGCTCATCCATTTCCAATGAAATGCCATCTCACTTGAAATAAATATCCCAATATTTACATTTGCATAAAATGACCTATAAAATCTAGGTACTTTCCCATAACATCTTGATCTCTTTTTATACTGTCTCCCCAATCATGCTAATTTAATTCTAGTTATTTTGGCAACATTCCTATTCCTGGAACATACCAGACAAGCTTAAAACTCAAGGATTTCCTCTTGCTGTTTTCTCTGCCTAAAACACATTTTCCCCAGATATACACATGACTCACACTTTTCTTCCTGCATACTTTTTGTTTGATTGTTTTTAAATGCCAACTTCTTGGTGAGATTTTCTTTACCATTCTATTTAAAATGTTTCTAAACAATAAAATCAATAAGCTTCTAACCAGAATAACTATGAAAAATGAGAGAGTACACATTACTGATATCAAAAATGAAATAGGGGACATCACTACAGATCCCCAGGAGAGAAGAAGGATAATCAAAGAATACTATAAAAAACTCTATATACCCTAAAATTTGATAACAGAGATGAAATTAAACAATTTCTTGAAAGACACACTTGCCAAAACATACACAAGAAATAATCTGAGTAAGACTTTATCAAATAAAAAAATAAATCAATTATTAATAACCTTCCAAAACAGAAAGCACTAGGCTCAGATAAAAAGTGAATTCCACCAGTTATTAAAGAAAGAAATTACACCACTTCTCTATAAAATCTTTCAAAACACAGAAGCTGAAGGCCAGTACTACCTTAATACCAAGATGAGACAAAGACATTACAAGTAAAGAAAGCTACAAACCAATACCTCTCAGGAACATAGGTGCAAAAATTGTCAACAAAATATTCTCAAATTGAATCCAACAATGTATAAAAAGAATTATAAATAAATATAATTATAGATAAATCCCAGATATGCAAGGCTAGTTCATAATCCAAAAGGCAGTTAAAATCTATCATATCAAAAGGCAAAAAAAAAAAAAAAACCCTCATGATTATATCATTATATGCAGAAAAAGTATTTGATAAAATTCTAACACCAATATATGATAAAAGCTCTAGGTAAACTAGGAATTGAGGGGAACTTCCTCAATTTGATAAAGAATATCTATTAAAGAAACGTTCAGCTAATAGCATACTAATGATGAGAAACTTGAAACAAGACAAGAATGTGCGCTCTCACCACTGCTTTTCAACACTGTACCAGAAGCCCTAGGTAATACAGTAAGACAAGAAAATAAAATACAAGGTATTGAAGAAAGGAAGAAATAAAACTGTTTTTGTTTTCAGATGACATGATTGAAAAGTTGAAAATCTGAAAGAACAGAAAAATAAACCTCAGGAACTAATGAGCAATTACAGGACAGGTACAGGATGTAACATTAATATACAAAAGTCAATCACTTTCCTATATCTCAGTAATAAACAAGTGGAATTTAAAATTTAAAACACAATGCCATTAACATTAGCAATGTAAATCTAACAAAATATGGTTAAGAACTATATGAGAAAAACTACAGAACTCTGATGAAAGAAATCAAAGAACTAAATGAATGGAGAGATCTTTAACGCTAGTGAATAAGTCTCAATATTGTCAAGATCCCAGTTCTTCCCATCTTGATTCATTGCAATACCAATCAAAATTCCAGCAATTTAATGTGTGAATATTGACAATTTTATTCTAAAATTTATATGCAGAGATAAAAGACCCAGAATAGCAAATGGAAAGAGAAAAACAAAAGTTGGAGGACTGACACTTTTCAGACATCAAAACTTATTATAAAGCTACAATAATCAAGACAGCTTGGTATTGGCAAAAAAGTAGACAACTAGATCAATGGAACATAATAGAAAGACCAGAAATAGAACATATATAGTCAATTTATCTTTGAAAATAGAGAAAAAGCAATACAATAGGGCAAAGACAGTCTTTTCAACTGGACATCAACATGCAAAAAAAAAAAAAAAAACAAAACTGAACCTAGGCAAAGACCTTACACTCTTCACAAAAATCAACTAAGAATGGATTATAGACATGAATGTAAAACATGAAAGTATACACCCCTAGAGAATAACATGAGAGAAAGTCTAGGTGATCTTGGGTTTGATGTTGATTTTTTAGATGCAACACCAAAGGCACAGTCAATGAAAGAAATAATTGTTAAGTTGTACTTTATTAAAATTAAAATTTCTTCTCTGTGAAAGACACTGCCAATAGAATGAAAAGATAAGCCACAGACTGGGAGAAAATATTTGCAGAAGACATATCTGATGAATGACTGTTATCCATTATGTAAAAATAACTCTTAAAACTCAACAATAAAAAGCAATTAGAAAGTTGGCCAATGACCTTAGCAGAGACTTCATCATAAAGCTATCTAAATGGCAAATAAACTTAGAAAAAGATACTCCATATTATTTGTCATCATGGAAATCTATATTAAAGCAATGAGATACCATTACACACCTATTAACACTACACACCTATGCCAAAATTTAGAATACAGACGACACCAGATACCATAGAGTGTATGAAATAACAAAAACTCTCATTTATTTCTGGTGGGAATGCAAAATGGTATACTTACTTTGGAAGACAATTTGGCAGTTTCTTATAAAATTAAACATACTTTTACCACATGATCCAGCAATTATGCTCTTTGGTATTTATCCAAATCAAGTGAAAACGTATATCCACACACAAACCTGCACAGCAATGTTTGTAGCCGCTGTATTTATAATCACCAAAACTTGAAAGCAATCAAGCTGTCCTTTAGTAGATGAATGGATAAATACACTGAATTATATCCAGACAATTGAATAATATTGGCTCAAAAGAAATGAACTATCCAGCCATGAAAACATATGGAGAAAAATTAAATGCATATTACTAAATGAAATAAGGCATTGTGAAATATCTACATACTGTATGTTTCCAACTACAGACATTCTGGAAAAGGCAAAACAATGCAGACAGTGAAAAGATCAGCAATTGCCAAGGGATGGAGGAGAATGAGATGAAAAGGCAAAGCACAGAGTGTTTTCAGATCAGTGGCAACACTATGTGTGATACTATTGTTACATGGTGGATATATGTAACTATATTTTTGTCCAAATCTATATAATGCACAATACCAAGAGTCAACCCCAGTGTAAATTATGGACTTTGGTTACTAATAATGTGTCAATTGAGGTTCACCAAATAGTTACCAATAGTAACAAATGTACAACTCTGGTGGAGGATATTGATAACAAGAAAGGCTATGCATGTGCAGTAGGGGCAGTGGGTATATGGGAAATCTCTGTTTGTCTGTCTGTCTGTCTATCTCTGTCTCTGTCTCTGTCTCTCTTGAACTTTTCCAATGAAATCACACCAAGGAACATAGGCAAATAAATTAAATATAAGAAGAGCTCCTCTTAGTGAAGTGTGATGAAGAGACTAAAATTTTACTTACTTTTACCAAACACCACCATCACCACCATCCAAGAAACTCTTAAGATAATCCTGTGCTGTCTAATTCTTCCCCTAGACTGTTTTAGTCTAGGAACAATTAACTTAAGCAACATTTAAGCTTTAAGTAAGAGCTGTGTGGTATTACTTATGACATACAATCCTTCATAGTTACAGTGATTACTTTTATGAGGCCTTCTAGAATTTAACATATCTGACTTTACACTCTCTATTTCTGTCTACTGGACATCTCCACACCTAGCACAACATATACATTCTTGCCAAAGCTACTCTTTTACCTATTATCTCAGTTAATGTTCCCCAAATCCTAAATGCTCATATTCAAGTTCTTTCTTTCTTCATATTGTCTACTATTGAAACCATATACAAGCCCCTTTGTCCCTGTCCTTCAAAGTAAAAAGCTTTTGCTTTAGTCTCTCAGGCCTCCCCTGAGAGTCTCTAAAGGCTGACTCAAGCATTA